>NW_021620961.1:5819398-5833134 GCF_004785775.1 Grammomys surdaster
GATAGATAGATAGATAGATAGATAGATAGATAGATAGATAGATAGATGTATAAAATGTCACACTTATCTTCACATGCCACCTTAAGATACCAGAGCATTAAAAACCACTCCACTTCAGGAATTGCCTCTATTATATCTTCCTGTGGTCATGTATGTGGGCATTTTCTGTTAATTAATGAAGGAGCAATCAGCCCATGGTAGTTGAAGCCAAGCCTGGAGAGATGGGCCTAGACTGTTTAAGGAATATAGCCGAGCAAGCCATTAAAAGGGAGCCAATCAGCAGACCTGTCTTGTGGCTTCTGATTCAGTTCCTGCCCCCAAGTTCTTGCCCTCGTATCCCTAGATAATGAGCAGAAATAAACACTTTCTTGCCCAAGTTTCTTTTGGTCATGTTGTTTATAACAGCAATAGAGAAGTAAACTAAATCATTTCCTAGATTATTTCCTTCTACCATGATTGTCCAACTCATCTCTTACCCAGAAACAATAGAGTTAGTTGCATAGACCTGAACCTTCTGAAGTCATGAGACTAACCTTTCCTCACTTCAGTTGTTTACCTTGTCACATCAACAATTAAAATTAACAGAGAGAGAGACACACACACAGAGAGAGAGAGAGAGAGAGAGAGAGAGAGAGAGAGAGCGGGAGGGAGCGGGAGGGAGGGGAAGAGGGAGAGGGAGAGAGAGAGGAGAGAGAGAGAGAGGAGAGAGAGAGACATGCTAGTCTTACTGTATTTTTATCCTAGTTCTCCTTCATTCAGTTCATTTCAAAAAAAAAATTTTTTTCATCTTCTCTTCTCCCTTTTACTCCGGCCCACTCGCTTCATACACCCCTACCCCACTCGCTCTGGGTCCCAATCACTCTGGCCCTGATGGCTCCGAGCAGGTCCAAAGTACACTGTAGCTATCTTCAGACTCCCATATGAGGGCATCAGATCTCATTACAAATGGTTGTGAGCCACCATGTGGTTGCTGGGATGTGAACTCATGACCTCTTGAAGAGTAGTTGGTGCTCTTAACCGCTGAACCTTCAAAATATATTTGTAGTCTGTTTAGTTTAGTTATAGACGGTAATAATTTTCTTTGCTTTTCTATATTCACAGGGTCTTATTTCTAAATGTTGGAGCTAAGGATACTTCAGAATTCATACTTTGGGAATATTAGGGCAACTCGTATCCAAAATAATATCAATAGAGAAGTATACATGCCAAAAACAGTAGAGACAAACTGAATGACCACCATCAGTTCTGATAAAGCTCAAGGACAATCAATGCGGATTTGCTTTTCAATTAATTGCATGAGCAATTGCAGAAGGATACGTCCCTTCTAGGTTTAGACTTTTTAAGCAATCGATTCACACCTGTGACACATTAGTATAAGATAATTTTCTTAACAGGATTAGTTCATGAAGCACAATTTCCAGTTATTTTCCTGCTTAACCCTTAATTACTTGCCAAGATGTTACCTAAATTTCTCTGTATCTCAAGTGAAGTCATGTCTCCTTCAGTACAGACTGTAGAATGGATATGGTGTATTTTGGACACTTAATGAAGTTAATTTGAAAGTTACCATTAGCCATCATTAGATATGACAAATATATTACCCATCAAAGCATTTTATAAATAAGTCTAGCAGAACCGTGTTGTGCAATCATGTTCCCACTCCCATTTTGCAAAAGTATAAGAACAGAATCCAGGGAATTTTGGTAAATTGCTCATCATATACTATTTACAACAGATAAAGAAGACTCTAATATAGGCATTTTGAGCATCACTAGAGTTTGCTCATAAAGGTTATATCATTGAAAAATAATGCTTGATCTTTTTCAAGTAATTTTTTCTGACTAAGTTTTTTTATCTTTAATGTGTGTTACTGTCAGTAGTCTCTTTGACAAACTATTTGACAGTTGTGCTAAAAGTAATCTTAATAGGTACATAAACTTGCATAACCTGAAAGGTGAAATTCACGGTAAAAAAAATCAGATACTGATTCAAGTAAATCATATCTTCTTGAGTAAACTTTAGTCTGCCTTATACACATCACAAGCTGTATTGCAAAAGTCACTCAAGAACAGTCTTATGTCAAAGTTATGTTATATTTGATTTACTGATTATCTTAAAACATATCTATAAACACATCAAGGTTAAATTTTGATATTTATGTTTAATATTTATATTATACAATTTTCAAATATATTAATTTTTAATTGATTGTTATTATTCCTGGGAATGGCAAGATCTGATAGATTTTTTTATGTTAGTTGAATACAAACTATCCCATATACCTATATAGGAAGAATGATTTGATACTTTTCATGAATTGACACAGAGCAAAGCGAATGTACCTTAAGTAAGTTATATAAACTGATTATGTACTTACTAAAAATATTTCTGAAGTATCATAGACACATAAGGAATAGAAATACTATGAGAAAAAGTTAACTGAAACTCAAAACTACAGATGCCCTTTAAGGAAATAGTTAAACTGTACACAATGAATTATAATATATTTATATTATAAAGCAGAGTATAAAATCATCTTTACTTTCTTCTAGCATCTTTGAATAACTTCTCAATAGCATTCCCTGTAACGACACCAGGTCAGTATTTGTATTTAGAACATTGTGTGTATGTATGTATGTATGTATGTATGTATGTGCGTGTGTGTGTTTACTTGTGAAGACATAATATGTCCATAAACATGTAGACATAGACCTGAGGTTGAAGAATTCTGTCTTGCATCTTTCTTTCAATCTTAAGTATTCAGACAAAAATATTTGGCCAGACAGGCTGGATAGGAAGCTCTGGTAACCCACCTCCCTTTTCTCAGACACCGTGTGTAGGATTACATATTTATACAACCAGGCCTGTTTTTTTTTTTTTTTTTTTTTTGAGGCAAGGTTGTCAAAACAGGTTTTGTTCTGTGTAACTTTGGCTGTCCTAGAACTCACTCTGTATACAAGGTTGGTCACGAACTCAGAAACTCACCCGTCTTTGCATCCCAAGTGCTGGGATTAAAGGTATTCCACCATTGTCTGGTCAGTCCCAAATTTTTTAGGAGTTCTGAGGATCTGAATTCAGTTCCTCATGTTTACATGACATCAGGAACTTTGCTAACTGCACCATGTTACCTGCTCACAACTCAGTGGTCATCAAAATTTGTGCCATTATAGAAGAATATATTTTATTTCTGCAGCTAACAATGTATGGTATGTAGTCTTCATTTTAAAATATGAAAGTCATATTTTAATTAAAAGTAATGTAGCTGAGAATATTATAAATTTAACAATACCTAGTTATTTATGCCAAGGACAGATATTCCTGATTTTGATACTCCTGTTTTATTTAAATTTTATATGGTGTGTGTATTATTTTACAGCTGACCCATGTAACGAGACCCTGGAGATAACACCTTTAAAATAATCATTGAGGAAATGTTTTGCATTTCCAGAAAATAAAACCAAACTCTAATGCTACCTTATCCACATCAGCACTACTCTGTCTCTTTCATTTAAGTTTCTATCTTGGCTTATAATATTTAGAGCTTTCTCTTGTCTCATCAAAGTAACATCGCTATTGGAAGAGATTTCTTTGAAAAATGAAGGATATATTTTTGTACAATTAAGACTAGTTACCTTAAAGTGTAAAATTAATCTGCAATGGAAAAAAATATTAAATAGTAACCAGAAATCTGAAACCTCCTTGTAATTCGGCCAACTACCAAATCCAACAGATGCCTTGTTTTATAAATTCTTTGATGTCAGTGTCCTAAAAACTGTGTGACTATTAATCTTCCCTTGAGCATTGCAGAAGTTATGCTAAATGCCAATCTTAACTATTTATCATTAACAAATGGAAATTGTTATAAGATTGTAAAGATAATACTCTTAGTGTTATCCGTAATGATGATATTTCCGCAATTTTTGAGACAAATACATAACTGGGGCAATCATTACATCATTTAGTTTCCAGTCAGACCTGTTAGGGAAGTGACTTTTTTCACATGTAAAAGACATAAAAGAATATTTAGGAGGATGGAGAGACAGCTCAGCCATTAAATATGATTACTGCTCTGGCAAAGACCTGAATTGGACTCTCTGTATATCTTAGAGCCAACAGCTTTTACTAATTCAAGTTCCAGGTGATCCAGAGCCTTCTGCCTTCCATTCATACCCCACATATGCACATGGTGCACAACTATACTTTGGAAACTTTCAGGTTATAGGCATAAGATTAGTTAGTGATTCCTGATGTTAACTTAATGACCATTGAATAACATCATCTCCTTAGAAAGGGAAGAGTAGGTAAAAGTTTAAAACCTACATTTAGTATTTTGAAAATCAATGAGTAATATGCATTTAAGCTTAGTTTATTATTATAATTTAGCTATCTCATTTTGTAGTTATGTATCAAAAACGTCATATTAAATCCCATAAATTTGTAAAATTACCTTCAACTAGAACAATTGTAAAGTATTAAAATAACACATAAAAAGGTTTATTAGAACCAGAGCATGTCCAACATAAACAAAACTATTCCAAATAAACTTGAACATTCTTAGGTGAATTTATACAATAAAGTCCTTATAACCTGTCTAAAATGTGTAATTACAATTTTAATTTCACTTGTCTTTGCAGATAAGCTAACAACCAGCAGTTCTATGACAACTCTAGATCAGACTTAATATTATTTATTTTATTTATGATTTTGTTTGAATGTGTATGTATGTGCCAGTATGCATATGTGTACATCTGTGGATGTGTGTATAAATGCATGTGTATATTCATTTTTGTATGTATGTTCATTTCTCTGTCTGTTTCTCTCTCTCTCTCTCTCTCTCTCTCTCTCTCTCTCTCTCTCTCTCTTTCTCTCTCTCTCTGCGTGCGTGTGTGTGCGTGCACATACCTGCCAATGATGCACTTGCCAAAGTCTAGTAAACCTCATATTCCACCTTGCAGATTCCAAGAACTAACTTCATGTCTTTAAGCTTGAAACAGAAACATTTTTCATGTGAGACATGCTTTGGTTTCTTAGACATTTGAGTCTCTTAATTCTAGAAAAATACTAAAAAATGAAGAACAAAATGAAAAAAAAAACAGAAAAAGAGCCAAATTATTATTATATTTTATTTTATTATTTAGTTGCTTGCTTGTTTCCTATTGAGAAAGAAAGGGTGTGAAATAGGTTGAGTGAATGGATGGAGACTTTCTGGGAGGAGATTGGGAGGGTAATTAGAATACATCATATAGACAGGGAGAGTACTTTATACTGAAGCAATAATTTATTTCCAATAAATATTATGCGTACCATTATTTTGAGATGGACATCATTCAAATACATAACTGAAAAACACTGTTTCTAGGAATGGCAAGATCTGGTAGTTGACTATAAACCATTCTATACAACGGTACCATGAATATATACTTTTCTTAAATTAATACAAAACAAAAGAAACTTAGCTTTGGGAAATTATACAAATAGATTACTCAGTTACTAGAAAGTCACCCAAGACACCAAAGCTAGATAATAAAAGGGACAGTGTGAGAAGTGTAAGAAGGAAACCCAACAAACAGATGTCCTTTGACCAACATTCCAAACAAATCCAATGTTTTACAGCCTATATCAAAATCAACTGTCAAATCAGTTTTACTTACTTAAAGCATCTTGAGTTCTCACAGCAACAGTTCATGTATTGACTCCATGTGAGGTCAGTACTAAACAGCACAATGGTCACCTCACATTGAACCCCACAAATGTGCACTCAGCAACTAATTAATAGCTGTAAAACAATTTTTAAGAACCTTCCAAGATTTATCCTTAGATCTAGATATGTGGGGGAAATCAGAGATAATATATGCTAATGGTTCCCAATAAGCTAAAATTATATGAGCTATTATAGTTTAAATGCATTTTACTTATGTATTGTACTCAATGAATGAACATACACTATATGTACGTCCAGTGCCTATGAAGGTCAGAAGAGGGTGCCATATCCCTGGGAACTAGTTACAGATGGTTGGCAACCACCTTATGGATGCTGGGAAGCTCGCCCAGGACTTCTGCAAGAGTAACAAGTGCTCTTAACTCCTGAGTTATCTCTCCAACCTCACTGTATGAAACATTAAATAGTACTTAGAACATTTTATTAAGATAAGCAATGATTATTTTAATGTCAGTTATCTTTTCAGTCCACTGGCAACCTAAGATCAGGATAAATAGCATATCTACAATAGGTGCTAAAAATGCAACAACAACCACCACAACAATAACAATGATAACATAGGAAAAGCAACTCAGACTGTAACAATGATTTTCAATAAATATATATATCATAAATCTGAGGATAAAATCAACTTTGCTTTCTTCTAGCACCACTGGGTAACTTATCAACAGCAGTTCCTGCAACAACTTCAGGTCAGTTCTTACAGCATCACATTAACTTAAACTGCAGTGATATTTTACACTAAATTTATAACATAAATCTAAGGATCAAATCAACTTTGCTTTCTTCTAGCACCTCTGGGTAACTCATCAACAGCAATTGTTGCAACAACTACAGATCAGTTCTTAGAGTATTACACTGATTGCCATAAATATGCAAAATTACTTGTCAACTAAAATAACTGTAAAAAAATAACAAAATAGGTATATCTCTAGATCTGTGCAAAATTATATAATAAGTTAGCATGTGTCTTAGTTAGCATTTTACTGCTTTGAACAGATACCATGACCAATGCAAGTCTTATAAAGGATTACATTTAATTGGGGCTGGCTTACATGTTCAGAGGTTCAATTCAGCATCCTCAAGCCACGAGCATGGCAACATCCAGGCAGGCATGGTGGAGGCAGAGCTGAGAGTACTGGCCACCAGGCAAATAAGACAAGGGTATTAAATCCCATACCCACAGGCCACAACTACACCAACAAGGCCACACCTCCCAGCAGCGCCACTCCCTGAACCAAGGATATACAAAGCATCACAGCATGTATTAATAATTTACGATAATGTAAAAATTCTAAGGTAAAATATTGTACAGAGAAAATATATAATGAATAGCTAATATTCACTTAAAATATTTTAATTCCTGACTTATTTATTTATTTGTTTGCTTTTACTTACTCGCTTCATATTCTGATCAATGTCCACCTCCCAGTCACCCCCTTTCACAATCCTTGCCTTCTTCTTCATCTCCTCTCCCCTTCTGCTCTGAGCTTATGAGGGGCCCCCTGGGTATCCCACCACCCTGGTACATCAAGTCTCTGTGAAACTAGGTGCTTCTTCTCCCGCTGAGACCAGACAAGGCAGCCCAGCTAAAAGAACATATTCATCTACAGGAAACAGCTTTTGTATAGGCCTGCTCCAGTTGTTCTGGAGTCTTAATTTCATATATATATATATATATATATATATATATATATATATATTAAAGTTTTTGCTATCATTTGGAAATTATGTGGTGCCTCAGTAGTTTCATAAACTCTCTAAAGGGACAAACATGGTTGCATATTGGGGGTTAACATCTCTATTGTCTGACTTACTTTTATATTCTGATTTTTAAAACTATGGTTATCACCAGTTGCCAGGCCTGTAATCACTAGGATTGAAACATTTTCTAGAAAGGATGCCATATTTATCAGATACTGAGATGTTCCCTTTTGACTATATTCTCTGCATACAACATAGACAGACTTGTTCTGTTAATGTGGTCCTATTATCATCAGTGATAAAATACTGATTGACTCATTTGGTCAATATTTTTCCATAGAAGTGTACTATAAGCTAGTTCCCAGTAGGTTATATTCATTGATTTATTCTCCAAGTAGAAGAACACATGTGTCATAGTTCACACTTAGAAGTCAGAGGACAACGTACAGGAGTCACTTCTCTCATTCCATGTGTGGGTCTCAGCAATCACACTCAAGTCACCAGGCTCAAGAGCAAATGTCTTCACTCTGGGCCATATTGCCCTCCTCATGTCTATCTGTGAAGCGCTATTTTCTCTAGAATCCTAGTAAGTTGTACACTGGGCTTCTCTGGTATATTTTTTGAGATTATAATTTATATTACATTTCTCCCTTCCTGTTCCTCCCTCCAAGCCCTCCCATATACACCTCCCTGCTATTCTTCTCATTGATCGCCTCTTTTTTCACTGTTACTGCATGCATGCATTTTCATATACATACATCTCATATATGTGATATACATATTCCATATATATGTGATATGTCCAAGATATCATATAAATTTATGTATGCATGTAATATATATATGCATATATATACATATACATATACATATACATATATATATATATACACGTAATCTAAAATATAAACTGTTGAGTACATATTATGTCAGTTGTATGTATGTTTTCAGGGCTGACCATTTGGCACTTCAGTGAACAATCAGAGTGCTCTTCTCTGGGAAAGACCACCTCTTTCACTCCAAGCTTTCTATGCTTCCTTGTGTAGGATTAAGGCCTCATGGGGTTTTCCCTGTCCAATTTGGCATGGCTGCTGGTGTTATCCTTGTTCAGCTCATACTCAGGTGGTCACGATGGTGACACTTGCCCTGGCCTTAACTTAATCTTCACGGTAAATGGCCAAAGTATGCCCTAATATTTGAGTAAAGTCAGCAATGTCAAACACTCAAATCTCTGCTTGTTCTCTCCCAATTGGTTGAAAATTCTCAGACTCCAGGAATTCCTAAAACAGAAGGTAAAACTGAACACTCTACACAAAGTCACAGACATATAGTGGTCCAAATTAAGAATTTGGCCATGATGATATAGAATGTATATGTTACATTCTAATTTGTAATTTTAATATTTAGTAAATATATAAAACATCCCATGGATCTCAAAAGTACTGAACTTGCTAAGCAGGCCCAGAGCTCTAGTTTATAATGGTAACATCATATAAAAATGTTATATGATATTGCTCATTCTTGAGACGACATGTTCTAATTCATGCATTGACCAACTGCAGCAACTTCTCCTTGTACACTTAGAAGGTTATTTAGCATCTTATAACTTAATAAATATCACAGAGTATAAATAATAAAATACAGGCCTGAGATGGTGCCTAGATATTTCTCGTTTTAAACAGTAGACTAAAAATAAAAAAAGAAACAATTCAGATACCCTGTCACTGTGGACACCACAGCAATTCACACAAAGGAAGACAAAACCAATATTAATTAGGTCAGTTTTCCTACTGACTTACATCAAAATAACAACTTCATGTTGTCATAAAAGAGATTTTTCTAACACTAGACTTTAAACATGATTTTCAATTGGTGGTGTTCATTTAAATCTGGTAACTTATTCAACAACAAATATTGTTTCCAACTATTTCCTTTCACTAAATTGTCCTAATTAACTCATAGGCAATTGTTGTAAGGTAAGTAAGTAGTGAAATACAATATTCTGCTTGGCATTAAGTTCATATACCACATGAGTCCTGAATCCTACCTCTCATTTATTTCTCCCATACAGCGAGACACTATAGATTTATAGAGAGGAACGAGGCAATTAAACTTGAAAACTGCAGTTTCCAAGCAGTAATTTATTATGAATATGTCTTTCAGGGATGTTAAGTTTATTCTCATTTTTATATGCCTTAAAGATAGAGTTTGAGAAAAATCAACAAACACATGCATCATATACCCAGCATTAGTACTGTAATAAATTCTGCCAAAGAGAATTTTTATTTGATAACAGGTAAAAAGTCCATGTGGATTATGTTCTTTTGTTCAGCTGCCTTTGTCGCCAATTACTGTAAAGTTTTACTAACCAATTTGGAGCACTGGAGGGGAGCGACAGGAGCTAAGGTAGCATCACACAGATTGATTTCTTGGCTGCTGCACTGTGCCTGGAGGGGTTCTTTGGGGCACTTGCTCATATGCTTGCAGGCTTCCTACATGGCAGCTTGTTCTAGTCCTTTGTTGCTGACTGTGCAAGCAAAGATTTCAGAAACACAAAGGTTTCAATACTATAGGCTTTCTCTATTTCAGACAAAATGCAACGTCTTGCTGCTATTCTACCATGGTGGAGAATTTGAGAATAGAGGAAGGAGAGTAACAGTCTGTTTTTTGTTTTGTTTTGTTTTGTTTTGTTTTGTCTGGTTTTTGTTTTTGTTTTTGAATGACATGATGGTAGACCAAAAGAATCTAGGAAGATTTGTACCCTTAAGCCAGAGATTTTATCCCTTAAAAAATATATGTGGTCTTCATTGGAAAAATGACTACTTTCAATACATTTTTTAAAAAAATTTATTTATTATGTATACAGCATTCTGCCTGCACTTATGCCTACAGGCCAGATGAGAGCACCAGATCTCATTGCAGATTGTTGCGAGCCACCTTGTGGTTGCTGGGAATTGAACTCAAGACCTCTAGAAGACTAGACATCTGAGCCATCCCTCCAGTTCCTTGTTTTCATACTTTTAAACCTTCTTCACTCTTTCATGGTATGGTCCCAGCATCATTACATCTAGATAAGTTAGAGCTTTCTATGTATCTTATATTGATGTCCTCTTGTCAAGATATCACATATAATCTATACTTGTCTATCTAAGATACTTTTAGGCATTCTTCTTAATCCAATTTAAATGTGAGTTCTCTTGTGAAGATGGTTTTAACGTTTGCCTAATCCTCAGTACTTCTACTGCACCCTTAACACCTCATTAAAAACGATTAGCTTGCAGCTCAGCTGGTGAGAGATTGCCTCCTGCTAACCCCTGGTTATAACTTTTCACTGCCTCATAACCTGGGTGTAGGGGTACACATCTGCAATCTCTACACCCTCAAAATGGAAGCAGAATGATCAGAGTGTCACGATCACCTACAGCTACATAGGGAGATTGAGACCTGCTTCTGCTTGAGACCCTGTCTATAAATAAATAAATAAATAAATAAATAAATAAATAAATAATATTTTTGAAAACCTACTAAAATGATTAGTGAACTATTTTCCCATATCAGGTTGAGGGAGAAGAGATGCTGTATTGTCCCAGACTTTTTGTCCTTTTAGGTTTGTCTCCACACTTTACAATTCCATGACCTAAGTAGCCATAAAAACTTGTTGATTAATGATCACTAAAGAGATATGATAAATCATCACAGTCAAAAGCCACTTGAAAACGAAAGGGTTTATTTCAGCTCACAGTTCCACATCACAGTCTAACACTAAGGGAAGTCAACAGATCAGGGATCTGGAGGCAAGAGACAATCAAGGTTTGCTCAGCTGGCTTTTTTACATACCCCAGGACCACCTGCCCAGGAGAGGCACCACCCAAGATGAACTGGGCCCTCCCTAAACAATCCCTAATTAATAGATGGCATCGCAGGCTTGTTTACAGGCCAATCATTTTAAATGACTCCAGACCAAGTAATGTTGACATACAACCACTCATCCCAGGAATTAAAGGGTACTGAGCACCATCTCTTGCCAGTGTGACTTTGGAGGTCAACAGATAATAGAGAGACAAGTACAACTTTGCTTCATGGAAGCAAAGATCCACAGGCAGCATCAAGACAGCCAAAGTCACTTTCTTTCCTAGTTATTGCCCCTAATCTAGTCTTCCAAGTGTTGAAACAGAATCATTGGGCCTGTACATATTTAAATATGTGTTTATTTCCTACCTGTTTATTTACTACATTATCAAATATCATGCCTTTTGAAAATTGAGACACAGCAATTAAATAACTTACTTGATAAATAGCACTTATATTCTAAGTATTATGTGCACTTGGGTTTAATAAACAATACTTATGTCTATTTTATTAAATAAGAATATTCTACCATTTGAAAATAGCACTGATACTTATATCATGTTTTAGATGTTAAATTTTCCATTTGTCTTCCAATGATTTGTGTTTATTTTAATCAGAACCATATTTAAAGATCTAATTTAGATGTTTATATATTTATCAACTCTATCTCTAAATGTTTAGCTTGGCATATTGATAAAAAATATTAGATTTTATTTCTCTGTTGATTTTATAGAGCATAAGAAATAACAGAATTCATTTTATAGTTTTTGTTCCAGCAGATGGCAGTACAATGTTTCTTTTCCCGTTAGAAATGCCAGTGGATGTCTCTACTCATTGCACATAGTAGAAGCATGAATATCACTCACTGGGTGGAAAGAAAAAGATATGAGTTTGAAAAGGAGACATAGTGGGGGAGTCTGGGAAGAGCTGGAAGGGAATTAGGGATACAAATGATCAAAATATATTACATACATGTATGATATTTTCAAAGAAGAAATAAAAAGTAAAAGTCTTCATAAAAGTTATAAAGTAATAAAACAAAATGTCACAGAAATAAATTTTTGAAAACCCTTAAAGCACCATTGATACTCAAATCACAAACTAAAACGTTCAAATTTCTACATTTTTCTGAAAAACAAGATACATACTATCTTGTAGGCATATAGGATTCTTAGGATTGAACTTAAAATTTCAAAGTGAATTTCTAGAAGTATGTGTGTCCTGGTATGTCTCTATACCATGTCCATGGAAGCCAGGCAGTTAAAGGATAAACAGACTGAGAGCTACAAAAATGACACTCCTGGGCAGACAGAATATTATCTAGCATCCTGGAGGTATGTGTTTATACTGGATGCCCTAAAAAAAAGGCTGGGATTTTAAAAGTAGAGGATTATAGAACAGAAATAGTCGAAGGGTTTTTCCAATTTTATTACAAAGTGCACTTGCAAATAGACATTTTATCTCATGTCAAAGTACCTTTCTTTGAAACAGTTTCCTATGCAGAATGTATAAACTTTATGAAATCCACAGTATTTAAAAAAAATAACATTCAAAGTACATGAAGTTTCTACTACATGCTATGATAAACTTTCCAATATATTATCTCATATAACTCAATCTTGTTCAAGGTAGAAATTTAGGGACTTGGATACTTCTTTATTGCTGTGACCAAGGAAGGTATAGACCTGAGGTAATGGTTGAGAGCATACATCCTGATCAAGTATAGGACAGAGAGAGAGGCAGAGAATGCTAACTGGAAATAGCTTTGACATGTCAAATCTGGCCCCTTATGACACATCCTCTGCAGCCTAATCACACCTCCTAATCCTTTCCTAGGAGTTTCAACAACTGAAAATCAAGTATTCAAATATAGACCTTATTGTGGGGGGGGAGGCATTCTCACTCAAATCACCATAGAGGCTAAGTGATTAAGTGATTAAACTATACATTTACAAAAATAAAAAAAACAGCATCAATATTTGCGTTTAAAATCAGCAGAAATAAACTTTTTTTATAGAATTTAAAGTGATATAACTTTTTTCTTTTTACAAATGACTGATTCATCAAAAGAAATAAATATTTCTTTTTGCAAAATGAAGTACGTCAATCCATTATGAAGCTAAAGCGATGAAAAACACACAAGCAGCATTCAGCCACTGTGTACATCGTGTATAGCTAACCAATCAGAGGTTTACTGTCCAAAAGCTTATGATTTGAATCTGTCTTTTAAGGCAATGTCTCAATAGAGTGCCAACCTGGTTCACGGCCCTGTGCTAATTCGTGGAACTGTGTAGCAACTGATTTGTTTTGTGATGGAGAAGTGAACTGTCCAGATGGTTCGGATGAAGACACTGGGCTATGTGGTAAGGCCACTCACCGACTTTCACCCTTCCTCCTTTCTTCTCCCTGACAAAACACTCTCTCTCTCTCTCTCTCTCTCTCTCTCTCTCTCTCTCTCTCTCTC
>NW_021620961.1:5833144-5870873 GCF_004785775.1 Grammomys surdaster
CTCTCTCTCTCTCTCTCTCTCTCTCTCTCTCTCTCTCTCTCTCTCTCTCACACACACACACACACACACACACACACACACACTGCACAACATACTTGCAAGCACACACACTGAAAAACACACATGCAAGCACACACATGCACAAACTCATGCACACACATTACATCCCAGCTAGCAGAAACCAGCGGTTTTTCCAATAAACATATGCATAATCTAATACAAAATCTAAAACATATATTATTGTAAACTTAATTGCATAATACTAGGTGCAATTAATTTTAGATAATCCCATTTGAGAACACCGTGGGGAATTGTCATGCATCATTCAGGTAGGCAGGGATGTCCCTTTTCTTCATCTCACTTTGTCTTAAGTTACCCTGATTCTTAGGTCAAAGCACTAATAATACGTTTTCATAATATATTCACATTCGTATAATATCATTGTCCTAACCCCTTTTCTGACAGAATCCAATCAGTGAGCATTATCCACTGTTCCTCGTTGCTTTTATTTGCCCCATTCTGTTCTATAAATACTACAGTTGTGAGTAACAACTTAAGGTCTTCAAAACCAAAACAACTGTTCTGTCATTTGTTCTCTTTGTTCTTGTTTTAATTGCATCATTAGTAAACACTTAAATGACACATGCACTACACCAAACACTAATCCAGAGAGTCTAAATAGAATCTCTCTTTGATTCATATTTCATAGTAGTTTGGTTGCATTTACAAAAGCTTACCAGAAAGAGTCTGGTCAAATAATGTACTTCCATGTCCAATCTCTCATCATGTCAGTGTAAATTGAGATTGCGAGCAATGAAAAGTACCGTTCACTTAAGACTAACTTATACTTTATTTTTGAAAACTTAATGAGAAGCCTGAATTAAGCATGTTTTGGTCTGATTCGTAATCACCTTTTTATTTCTGCCTTTTTGAGAGAAGGTCTGACCTTGAACTCACCATTAGGATATTTCTGACAAAGACTCCTGGGTACTGGGGTAGCAGACCAGCTGTGTTATATAAGAAAACTCTATAAGCCTCATAAATTTGATTGTGAACAGTTCCTGGGATGTTTTGGATCTGTCTGTAATTTCCTTGTTCTGTGATTACTGTGTTCTCATATTCTTTAACATTAGTTAAAAATAAAAATTGAATAAGGAACTAATATAGAAAAATCACCTACCCACTAGGTCCATGCTTCATAAGACAGGTCCAGGTCTGTACCCTAGCAACAACTCAAAACAGCACCTACACTTAATATTTTTTTCACTGAAATTCCCAAATCAAATGTTCTTGGATAAATTTCAAGCAAACAGAATTAAACTATGTACTTTGAAATGTAGTTTTCATGTATTGGGTAAAAAGAGCAGTCTGTGGAATATTTTTAATTTATTTTATATAACTATGTTACTCAAAGAGGAAGGTGAATGTTACATGTTTTTATTCCTGGCATTTTCCAAAACCGTTTTCAAGAGAATATGATACAAGTGTGCCATCAAGAGGAAACACTGGTGATGTTGATTTCTGTTTCAAAAATTACAGTTCATATCAAAATTAGACCTATATCTTTAAACCTATGTACAAATGATCAACAACCTTAAATATAGGAAGTAATGTAACAACACTAGGCAAATCAAGTAATTTGAAAATGTGTCTTATTTACTCTTTGGTCCTAACCAATTTTGCTTATTTACTGAATTCTTTGTTTTCAAACTAAGTTGATAACAATTCATAGCAAAAAAAAATAGTCATATAATTAATAACATAAGGATGATAAATTGTCTCCAAATAAGGTTTAAAGTAATACATTATTTTTCCAAGTCACAAGATGAGTCTCAGTATCTAAATTAAATGTCTGCTTTTATTTTAAACACATGAGGATCTGTCTGATTCTTTTCTGTGGCTTTATATTTATTAAACCTTAAGGTCATCCAACTTTCAAGTGACTCTTCAGTTTTGTGTGCTTATAATCTCTGTTCCCCTGTGTGTACTATAAATTTAACATTGCATTCATTTCTGAAAGATAGTTTCAAATCATTGTTTAGACAAGGTAGCAGAAAAATCAATCAAACGAACTGTCTTCAGCAGCAGGTGTTTTTGAGCACAGGTGGTCTTATTCATTTTAATCAGTGGTGGTGGCGAGCCCTAGACAGCCCTTCAGCACCAACTCCAATGTTTAGCAGCAGGACACCATCCCAGAGCCCTCATGCATCAATCCATACTCAGAGAAAAAAATGTATAAGCTAATTTAAGAGTTTTCTCTGTGAGACGCCGACCTTTGATCTCTTGCTTATTTATTGATTTTTTTTTTACCTCAGCTGCAGGCTCTGATTCTAGTTTATGTTATTAATAGAGTCATATTAATGATTGCTTCTGTACTGAGTTTCTGTGTTTAGTTTTGGTTATTTAGATTTGTACAACTTATAGCTGACTATAGCTAAAATAAGATTTCTTTAAATTGTGTTCCTCTTCTGATTAGTATTGGATCAGCAAGAAAGTTTACTTTTTAGCTGACCTATGTAGAGAAATTATGCTGAATCACAGCTCTTGGGCCAAGGTACGGGGCTGTTGCAAAGTTGTCACGTGTTCTTGTAACCTGCATGCTCAAACATGTGCACTCGGTATTATTTGCTGTGTCTGCATAGATTGTGTTTAATTCCTATATCATGCAGAATCCAGCACGTGAAGAAAAACAGGACTGATAAATATTGAGCCAGCAGAGGGAGTGCATGATCAGCCCCAAGCCCATGCCAATGGGACTATTTTGTGAATTCAGGCATCAAGTCTGCGGCTAACAGGATGGCTGCAGTCATTTGCAGATTGACTTGTAGCCCACACAGAATTTATTGTAGTGTGCTTCTAGGAGACTCTCAGACAGTCACAGAATCATGATTCTAAACACTCTTCTTATTCACAGTTGAGATATATTTTTAATGCTTTTTTTAATCCTAAGAACCTATCTTGCTTCACTGTCAACTGTAAAACTGCCTTGTTCAAACACATTCAGTAAAAAAATAATGATGCTATCTACCCAGAGTTTGTTTTCTTTCTTTCTTTCTTTCTTTCTTTCTTTCTTTCTTTCTTTCTTTCTTTCTTTCTCTTTCTTTCCTTCCTTCCTTCCTTCCTTCCTTTCTTTCTTTCTTTCTTTCTTTTTTTTTTGATGATATTGGCATCATGACCATTGTTATTGTGAATCTTTTAATACTGTTGTAATTTTACATGCCTTCAGGGATATTCTATACTTTTGTTTATATTTTGGAACTCGCATGGTCTTATACATTAAAATAAAATACAGACTATTTACTGGCAATAAAAATGTGACAATTCATAGAAAACTAGACAGGCTACATACCATGACAGAAAACCCTAGCCACTTAAGATAATAGCCCTCTTAATTAAGTCACTGATACTCACCTAAGCGTTAGGGGAACCAGGTTCTTGTCTGTTTCCCTCTCTTACTTGGCCCTTTCATAAACTGTTCACAGGCAAGAAGATATTTGGGATCAAACACAAATTAGTTCTAGAAATAGCTGATTAAGCAACTCATTCACATGACTCCGTATGACTGCAAGGCACCTGAGGAAGTACAGAAAAACCATTTGTTCCTGAACGACCAGTCAATGGCTTCAACAATCACAAAATAATCTCAATCTTGTGTAAAATTACAAATCAAATCGTACACCATGACCCTGTTGATTCCTTTCCTATAGAAATATGTCAGAAATAAATCCAAAGCCCTTGGAACTCACTCTGTAGGCCAGGCTGGCCTCGAACTCAGAAATCCGCCTGCCTCTGCCTCCCAAGTGCTGGGATTAAAGGCGTGCGCCACCACGGCCCGGCTAAGATGGAAATTTTTAATTTACTTTTGCTTGTTTGATGTACATTGTTGTGGGAAATTGCAGATAGAGGCCTCTAGAGAAAGAAGGCCTGCTGTGATTATTATTTATGAACAATTGGTTGGATTAAATAATCCTTTGAATTCAAAGACTATGTAGAGCTAATGTTACCTGACATATTCACACAGCCACAGCTTGTGATGGAAGATTTTTGTTGACTGGAGATTCTGGGGTTTTCCAAGCCGATCGTTATCCAAGGCCAGAAGAATCAGGTGGTGTTTGCCGCTGGATCATCCGGTAAGAGACCATTGTCTATGACCTGCTTTTGGGTCTGAAAATCTTCTAATATAACATTTTTCCCTTTCTATAGTATTTTTAAAATAATTATAGTTTTCATTACAAACAATTTACTGTCTCAAAGTTCCTATTTCAGTCTGAACCTTAAAAACTACTCTGTACCAAGGAAAGCTTTGTGTCTAAGAAATGACAGCAGCATACTAGAATCTAAACTGTTGCCTCGAAACAAATTTTAGACATCATGATCAGACTTTAATTAAATTAGTCAAATAAACCATTTAACTTTTCTCCTTTTAAACCCATTTGCTATACTAGAGATAGATTTATCATATAGCATTGTTCCCCCCACCACTGTGGATCAAAGTATGGATACAGTGAATTTTATACAAGTTTAAAGGATGGATTAAGTAGATATAAAATGCTCAATATGCCAGTAAAATATTTGGGAACACTAAGTTTAGCCACCTTGTAATGTATAACCGCATTTAGCATCTTGTCAGGGTTCTGTAATGTAGACAGAAGAGATAGGCCCTGTGTTTTTATTTCTAGCTTTTTCAGATTCAAGATGTTCACATAAATGTGAACAAATCCCTTTCATCTCAAATTCCCACATCCACTTTGTTCAGAATCTATAACAATGGGATCAAAGTCATTCTATGATACAATAATGAGCAAACCTGTTTAGCACATATCAAATTTCCCAGGACATGCTTAGCTGAGAGACAAATACACAATGTGTGAATATTACATTTGGAAAAGTATTTATTTCCTTTTTAAAAATAAGAAGCAGACAAGCACCTAATATATAACATAGAACTCTAGTTTCTGTTACCCTTATTTCCAGATGCGCTCCACTACTTCTTTAATTATTTTAATATATTTATAATTATTTCTTGTAGTTTCGAAGCTACGGTTTTAATTGAAATATAATTACATCACTCTCCCTTTTCTCCATCCTCCCCCATCTCCCACTCATGCCCTCTCAAACGGATGCCACTTTTTCTATGATCGTTATTGTTACATAAATACATAAAGGGATGCACACATATTTAAATACAACCGCTAAGTTCATTTTCTGTTGCTTATGTTGTTGTGCAAGGTTGACCTCCGTGCGCTGTATAACCAATGAGAAGTTTAAATTAGAGGACAGATTATTCTCCACCTCGTAGACATGCCTGTTTTTCTGTTTACTGTGAGTTAGCATTTCTGATTCCAAAGGTAGCAAAGAACCAAATGGAATTGTTCTTCTCCTCTGCTCCCTAGTTCTTCCTCCAAAAGGCAAAAGTCAGTGAGCAAACAGCTCTAAGCATGCTTCTCTTATGTTCATGTGAATTATAATGTTAAACCCATGTCAGATAAAGAATTCACTATTTTCTTGTCTGTAGACACCAAGACTGCAATTAAAAGATCAGACTTTCATTTTCTTTTTCTTTATTTTCTTTTTTTCTTCTTTACTTTTTCTTTCTTTATCTTATTTGGGGGGGGATTTTTTGTCTTTTGTCTCCTTCAGCTTCCCCAGTGGTCTTACTGGTAGGTCAACTCAACATTTCTCTGAACTGCACTAGCAGCACCAAAATTAACTACACAGCCACCGCCTTGCCTCCCTCCTCCTCTTAGTCTGGGTTCGGACTCCTGCACTCCAACTCCACATTTGCCGTATCATATTCCTGCAGAGAGCAAGAAAGTCTGAGCAAACGATTTCTGCCATAGCTACATACTCTTGCAGCCTTATAAATTTATTACTGCAGAATAATAACTCCATTAAACTAAGTATGTGCAATGCACCCATCTGCTTTTTGCTATAAACTATTATGGAAAGTTATCCTGACAGTATTTAATTCATGAGAATTTAATAAGGTATGCACGTATTAGAGAATACAAGAATGAGTCAACAAATTTGACTTTGAATCACAAGTTTCTAATAAACAAGTCGGTAAGTATGTGGCTAATATTATCATTAATATAACAAGGTTATTGGTAACATCATCCAAATAAATCAGAATTGTTTAAATGTTCACAGTTTACAGACACTATGTCATTTCTAACAAATATTAATGATAATTTTACATTAATAAAAAACATTCATGGAAAATGCAAAACCACAAAGAATGAAAAAAAACAGAAAAAAATAGAATAGACATGTATTTTCACTGCTCTTGACAATAATTTCTTAGGTGTGATGTAGCACAAGCAATGTGAGCAAATGGGTAAATAAAATCCACTTCAAATTAGCCGCAGATGTAAAGCAGATGAAATATTAAAATTGTAAAAACACAATTTTAAGTAAGATAAATTATTTCCTAATCATCTACAACTCTAGGGAATAAACATCTAAAATCATAAAGAATTTCTGTAGTAACACCTTAGTAACAACCTGAGTAAAAATGAACAGGGCTGGAGCTCAGCCAATAAGAGCATTTTCTATTCCCTCAACAAACCTGAATCTGCGTCTCAGAATGCACAAGGCATCTTGCAACCATTTGTAACTCCAGTTACCAGGCACTAGGCTCACAGGTATACATGCAGGTAAAACATCCATACACATAAAATGTTTTTAAATTGAATTAATGTGTCTTCATGACATCTACCAAAAGAAAGTGGATAAAAAGTTTCATTAAACATCAACCCAATGAGATAGAAATGGACAAGTACATGACAAATTTTGAATGTTCCAAATAAAAAACAACCACCACTAAGGGCATTTACCAAAAGCAGGTGGTGGGACCCCTGTACGAAATAACAAAATAAGTGTTAGCAGAAAGGGATAAATTGGAACTTTTGTTTATTAATAATAGAAATATAATGTGTTGAATGGTGCTTTTGTTATACAAATACTATAAAGTTTATTTTTTAGCCTGTGATCCTGTTCAAGTTATTGATACAAAAGACAAGAATCTGGAGAGCAAAAGATATTGTAATTTCCTGAACATATCAGCAGTTTTTTACAATGGTCTGTATGTGGAATGCAAATATTGTAGAACATTTTTCTTCAGCACAGAAAGTGGTTGTCTATCCATTATTCATGATTGCAACTTGAGAGTTAAAACTGAAATATGCTAGAAATAAGATGACCATACCAGAAAAATCCTGCATAATTCCAATTAAGTGACATATTAAAATTGCTAAATTCTTAGAATAACGTAACTGAGCTAGGAGGGGCAGAACATTGAAAAAAATTTGTTTAATAGATGCTGAATTTTAATTGTGATAGTTGAAAAACTCCTAAAAGTGTATGTTCTGATAGGAGTTAACAGGATTGTATTTTGTGGTTAAATTTAAAGGATGGCTTATCCGATATATTTTGTATCACAAGAATGGAAAATATGAACAAATTGTAGAATGCATTGAGATTTATCACAACTTAAGAACTTTTATCTTTTTTTAATTTAGTGTAAACCAAGGACTTTCCATTAGAATGAACTTTGGATCTTTTATTTCACATTATACAGATGTGTTGGATATCTATGAAGGTATAGGACCTAGCAAAATTTTAAGAGGTAAGTTAAAACAAACATAGAATTGGTTATCACAATTGATAAGAATAATAACTTGACACTTAGTTTACTAAAAGAAAGATGGCCTTCACTGTCAAAAATAGGACATGAATGCTGTCCCTTGTCTTCTTGCAGTAACGTATATTTTTAAAAGTCATGGAAATTAATGTATCTGTAAATATTTTATTTCTTGTTTAAATGTTGATCCCATTTGCTAAAATAAAAACAACTCGTTTTTTTGTCAAAAACTAATATTTTTTTATTAAAGCTCAGAAATTACAAGTTGTACATTTGTAAAATTCCAAACATCAAAATCACACACACACACACACATGCATGCATACACATGCATACATAATTTGGGGTTGTGATGAATGATATTTTAATGTATGTTCACATACATTAACTCCTAAAGTCTGCTTCTCTGGAATTCAGATACTAGAAGAATCATCTGAGTTGATATTACAATTAGTGACTTTTATGTGGATTGGTCATTTAATTTGAGAGTTTTGTTGGGCAGTGAGAACAGTTACTAATGATGCCGAGACAAATAGAACCCACCAAGGATGCTCCAGGAAAGGCTCTATTATACCACCCTTATTAAATGAGATGTTCCAACCCTAGAACACACATTTACACTTTTTCTTCTCTGCTCCTGATGAAATTCTAACACAGCAACCTAACTTAAACGAAAAGCTCCATTAGCAAAGCTCTTAATTAACTCTTCTATTAGCAAATAATTTTACAAAATAATTGGTTTCATTATATTATCCTTTTTTATAATTTATTTTTTCTCAAATTGTAATTCATTCACACAGGTGTTATAAACACAGAAAGGCAGGATGTGAGGAAGGGAATGGCACTGGAGTGTGGGTGTTCAGGGGGAATACAGAAATCATCAGAACCAGGTATCGGCTGGGTGAAGGTTCAGGGGACAAGTCACTATGACTCTACCTATGACTCGCTTCTCCTTATCTAAGTTGGTATTGTCTGCCAAGGCTACCTATTTACAAGGTCTATGACTACTCAGGCTTGTAAATTTCCACAAAAGCTGCCTGATGACATTAGCTTATAGCCATCTGTTTTGATGTTTTTCCACTGATACCCAAGACTTGGTGTTAGTATACATGTATGACAGGCCTATTGCTGATTTTAGGCCTATGGCTGATTTTAGGCCTACAGTGTGTAAGCAGGGCTGCCCCTGACATCTCCTCCCTTCTCTAACTATAGAAGGGCTGTGGCAATTCTAATCTTGCGAAGGCGGGGATAGAGGCCTGACCTCCAGTATTTGAATGGGACCTTGTAATGGCTCCAGTCCCCCTGTTGTTGTCCAGTGAGGCATGAGGGCCATACCCGTCCCGATGTCTTTTTCCTGGAGAGGGGATACTTTTGACATCAACCCCTATGCAGTCAGGCTTGTCCCTCAGGGAACCCAGATGGATATTTTTATCTTTTATTTATATTCCCTTGCAGTGCTTAGCCTTGCAGCCTAAGCAAGAATTCAGATCGCCTGTCAGAGGGGGTTCTGGGTGGTCCCTCTCTGCTTGGTCTAGGGGCAAAAGTCCCCTCTTTTATGTTGGGTGGAGATGAGTTTTGGAAACACCCTGTATAAAGTAACAACCTCATCTTGAGTCTCGTGGTTCTCCATAGCTAACTTATGATAATGTATTTGAGTAGGTTTTGCTACCAAATTATTTATCTGTTGTATCATAGAGTTAGTCCTCCTATTTGAGGGCCAGGGACCAGCAGAAAAAAGCAAAAAGAACCCAAATAATGGTCCCAAGATGGGAGGAAATAGGGTTGACAACCTTGGAGAGGCTGCAAACCAATTCTTGTACCAGCATTCATCTGTCTCTTTCTCTCTCTGATTTTTCTTAGGGCCTATTTCATGCTCTCTTTAACCCTCCTTGTCTTGTCTATGTAAAGGCAACCTTCTTATTTAAGGGCTGTACACAGTCAAGAGCTGTACACAGCCTTTTCTATTGTAATAGAGTAAATCAAGTCCAATAAGGATCTTTGCGATTTTAGGAGGTCTCTTCAGACAGCGAAACGAGGGATTTATTCAGATCAGTGATGTCCATCTCTAGCTGTTTGATGTTCTTGTCAGTGGCCCTTCAAAGGTCTGAGTAGTATAAGTTCGGAGGCCAGCATCTGGATTAGAACTTCTAACAGCAGACATCACAGGTGATTCATTTTTACCTGGAAAGGAAAAAGAAGGAAATTCTCAGGGAGATTTCTCTTCCCTGGATGTAAATTGTTATTCATCATATTTATGGTTGGGCTTGGCTTTGTGGGGGTATCTATTTTTTTCATTAATCTTTTTGGTAGCCGGTTAGCTGTGCCTTCTGTGGTATCAGACAGGCATATCAGTCCTCGGCCCCATAAGGGAACTGGGTCTGGGCCATTGGGCCATTCCCTTTAAGGGTAAGAGGGTCCTTCCCCACATCTGTGGCAAAGTTTTGTTGGTCTCGGTGGTGCCAGAGGCAGTCAGCAGCAGATTTGCCATGAGCTTTCAGATTTAGAGAGATAAAAGTGAACAAGGCATGATGGAGAGTATTTCAGGGGGACTCCTGAGGGGGTACCGTTCCCCCTCTTTTGCTTCTAAAGCCAATTTTTCAGAGTTCTTGTAAAATCAGGGCAGAAGCGCCAACAATCGCTCCTTCCACACTCAGAGAGTCATGAAGACTCTCTTGAAGGATATATAAATCTATATTAATAATCTTTTGTCAAAGGACTGTTATAACACCGCTGACAACTAGTCAGACTATATAATATATCGATTAGTAGTAGCTTCTTCTACTTTTTGTGAGATTACCTCTCTTTTGTCAATTAATTGTTGAGGAAAATTAGGATTTACCTCTCTCTTGAGAATATTGAACAGAGACTTAAATTCTTTTGTGGAGAGCTTAAAATAGGATCTTAGCCAATTAGCAACTCCTAGAAACTTTTGAATATAATTTAAAATAATTAAACTCTCTCCCTCTCTCTTTTTTTTTTAGATTCTTTATCTGTGTGGTTTGTTTTATTGGATATTATACATATTTACCTTTCAATGTTATCTCCTCTCCCATTCTCTCCAAAACCTCTTATCCCATACCTCCTCCTCCTAATTCAAAACAACTCTTAAGATTGCATTCTCTTTATTCATAACACTGTGTAGGCTACAAACTAAGAATCTCTAATCTTTTTTCAAGCATGTCGTCAGTCTCTCCTGAGATTAATAATAATAATAACAATAATAATACATGTCTGGCATAGCACCTGTCATAGGAGAGATCTCAGTAATACAGATGTGTAAGTGCTGTAACTGAGTCAGAACAATTTGTCATTAGTGTAGGAAATCAACCGGTGGTCCGCACTTCTTTACACTTGGCCTAAATTGCAAACCCCAATTATCACAGAGAATGAAATTAGAGAAAAAATTCCTGATGGAAATTAAGTATGGATGAAAAAATGCAACATGGAGCAAAACATACATAGTAATCAGCTTTCCTCATAACTGAGGAAATAGAGAAAACAAAGTTTCAAGTAATTCCTGATATTAAGTGAAATAATTTCACCTTCACATTATACGAATGATGCAAATGATTCTGTAAAAGTTAAATGGTTTTGATTGACTTCTTAATGATATATATTTAAGCATATCCCAAAATTACATATATTGTGGCATATTATTGATCTACTATTGCATTAGATAATCTGTATAAACTTTCTAATTTAACATTGTCAATAAGCTTGGAAAATGCATATTACCAAAGAGTAAAGTGAGATAAAGGGGAACAAAGTAAGTTCAGAGAGTGTTAGAGGCAGAAGTCAGCACATAGCTTTCTACCTTTAAATACTGTGAAGTCACATGCTGTGTTCTTAAAGCCCAGGTCAACCAATGAGGATGCCTACAACACCTGAGATCATGTGCTCAAAGTCACTTATCTAATAGAACAATCAGCTGATAATCTGTTTCTGTAGCTTAAGACTGCAGTTTTTAAAATAAAGATTAAAAAAAAAGACAGATGGTTAAATACTGTGACCCAATTAAATATCAAGAATGTCTAATATGTCATCAGTAGATATTAGCTAGAATCATCATTGACAGTAGATAAATCAGTGTTTCAGTCTTCTCAATAAATGCTTCCCAGTTCATATAAACTATAGTAAAATATATCATGCTGATGATAAAATCCATTTTTTCTATAGATGTACAGTTTTCATCTTCCTTTACTCCTCAAATACATGTTATTTTTAAAATGTATTTTCATATACTTAGTTTTTCAATTAAACAATAAGCAAGACTTGAAATAATTAGGCATGCTGCTGTCAATAGTACAATAGAAATTATATAAAATGCTATATGGAGCTAACATTCTCAAAGAGAATGGGTTTATGAATATGTCTTTAAGTGACTGTTGTGACTTAAACACTTTATACAAATGTTTCAGATTAAAACTACATATCAACCTTAACAAGACAAAATAATAAGTCATTTA
The DNA here is from genome assembly GCF_004785775.1 of Grammomys surdaster. Lineage (NCBI taxonomy): Eukaryota > Metazoa > Chordata > Mammalia > Rodentia > Muridae > Grammomys > Grammomys surdaster. Next base: position 5,845,253 of record NW_021620961.1, read on the forward strand.
AAATTAAAACACTCACTTTTAATGCGTATAATGTTTTTAATATTTAGCATATATATAGAATTATAAAAACTCAGGACTTCTTTACTTAGACTTAAACTAAAAGACTTATATTCTTATACTATGGTAATGCACTACAAAATCAAGGATTCCAGCAGAATTTATGGTAACTATACAGTTTTTATGAAAACACAGCTAACAACTTTATTTCAATTTACAAGCAAATATTTTCAAAACTGTTTTTAGATCTTTTGTTCAAGAGATGTTTTTCCAAGATATCCTTCATTGAATTTTAAATCCGAAATGCATAGCTGAAACTCTGTTGTTGTTTTATCAAATTAGAAAATGGTTGTATTTTTTACTTAAACCTGGGGCAATTATCTTCAGAAATTATAAGGAAAGAAAACAATCCAGTATCACAAAATAATTGTTATTTGCGTTGTTAAGGTAGTCAAAATAGATAAATTCCAGAAATATTCACTAATAATATTTACATAATACTTCTAAATAGAGTGTCATAGTTAGATCAAAGCCTTGCTCTTCAGGTTACACTCAGTAAGACAGGATCTTAATTCAGTGACTTTAATAAAGATTAGTGCTAAGCAATATAGAGATGTAATGTGAGCAGTGAACTTCTTTTCATTGCTGCCTAAAATGATCTGCATTTTTCTGAGAAGCTATGGTTACCCTAGTACTTTGTATATGTTGGGTAAAGAGCACTGTTTGATCTAAATCCTCAGGGTTTTTTTAATTCAATTTTATTTTTTATTGGATATTTTATCTACATTTCAGATGTCATCTTCTTACCCCAATTCCCCCCAGCCCAGGAACCCCCTATCCCATCCCCCCTCCTCCTGCCTCTATGAGGTACATCCTCAATTTTGTTGTTTGTTTTGTTGTTTTGTTTTGTTTTGTTTTTTAAGAGTTTCACCAAGTTTCCCAGGGTAGTTGTATTTACCTTGTGCCACCAAAATGTCTTGAACTTGTAATCTTCTTGCCTCAGTCACCCAAATAACTGGGCATTAGAGACAATAGTTCTTTGTCGCCTGGTCTTGCAATAAATGCATGCTTTGACAAAAAAATTCCAAACAAACTCATGAAATCCAGTTTCTAAATGCTATATCCTGATGACATGCTTTTGAAGTACCTTTTCTTTTTTTATTCCAAAGGCTTAGCAAATTCTATTCCCATAGACAGAACAGCTCATAGAGCATGCTGAATACTGTAGCTTGACATCACATACATAGAGTATGCTTAAGTGTGCATAGGTATATCCAAGAAGCTGCAAACAAGACTGTACAGTTTCCTGAAATAATGTGTTATATAGTAATAAAAGCAAACTTCAAGCACATACATAATTAAATAACATGTGAAAATATGTTCAGAAGAAATCAGCTTCAATGAGCTTCAGGCTTTCATTGACACAATTCACTCAAACGTACACATTTACTCACTTTTGTTGACAGTGATAAATTATATGAAAAAGTTTATCACTATATTAAAAAATTGCCTCAGTCTGAAACTGACAAAAATCACCCCATTAGTGTGCCTGGAAAATTTGGCAATTATTTCCTGATTATTCCCATCATTTACCACAGCAAATAATTCCAGTTATCTATGTGTTGACTCAAATGTCTAGATTTTTCTATGATGCACCTAGTTACTTCTCCAGGGGATCAACACATGGCCCCATACTCAACTCTCAGTGGGTACTCAAGGCAACACGTTGGGCATCTTTGAGGTTGTTCTATTATTAATAAACTGATGCTCCAATAATGCCAGAATGTTTCTTGTCTAAATAAAAGAACTTAAATATCTTTTACAGCACCTGTTGAAACCTACTCTGTAGAATGTCTGCTGATTCTGTCTTTTGCCCTCTTTCTAAACACATTGCTTTCTTTTTTCACTAACATCATTCACCAGAGTTCATGGTGTTAGACAAGAAATGATTAGTTGATCAATGATACCTATGCAATTTTACATAAATTAATATCCATATAAGAATAAACTTTTAAAAATATTTTGCTGAAAATTATACTATTGATTATAATGTAATACTTGGGAAAATCCATCTTCTAAAATTATAAGTTGATTTTTATAGAAATCATAATATATGGTAGGAATATTAAATACCTGTTTACTCATATTTTAATCCTTGTGCTCAATCATAAACTAAAATGTGCTCATGACTTGTCCAAGTGACAGAGGCACATAAAACATCAAACCATAGCCTTTGCTTTTAGGAATTAAAAATCTAATTGTTGAGCTAAAGAAATAATTGCACTTATTGAGCATGCACCACATATTATCCACTGTTCCCCATGAAAGTGACTTATTTATCGCTTAGAATATGCCTTCACAGAAAAAAGTGCACTCTATCAAAGTAGAAAGGAACAAAACGAAATAGAGAGAGACATGAGTGAGACTGAACTGAATACTGTCTACAAAGCCTCGACCTTAAAATCTTAGCCCTCTGGTGCCCTCTTCAATGCAGAGCATACCATCCAGCACTGTGGATCTGATTTAAATATGTGATCAAAAGAGTTTACCTGTATGATTAATGCTTCATGAAATCTCTACAGATCAACATCTTACACTTTTCCCAGAGGACTGCTTGTGTACCAAAAGCAGGTTAACGAGCCATACTATCTAAACCCTTGAACTATTCACAGCAGATCCCTAACGTTTGCAAATGTGGGGTCTAATACACTGTCATATGCTTTGGGGTCCCTGTTCTCATTTGATCCACCCAGAAGCCACTCAACAGAGAATATTAATATACAACAAATAAACACAGTGGCAGAAGGAGGCATAAGCTTAAAGCCATGTTTCTAACGTATTCCTAGCTCTTAAGTCACTGCACAAGACTTTCAATATGAGCTCCATGATGGTGATAAGTCACATACACTGGTAGGAAGAGTCAAATAGACAGCATAAGTCTTCATGAACAGAAGCTGGGTGAATGACATATGATGGATGGAAACATTTAGAAATGGTTCATGATATTCCTACTGGGTTTTGTGAAAATTGTTGTGCTAATATGACATTCTAGAAATTTGTACAGGAGTACATTTTTTTTCAGTATTTCATGAAGTGTCACTTTGAAAGAAAATTAATAACACTGATGTGTCCTTCTTCTGAAGTTTGACACTTATCAAGTTCAGATTTGATACCCAATCTAGATTGCCCATCTAAAATATGTGCTTTTGTATACTTAAACATTATACTTTTAATATTTGAACTTTTCTCTATAAACTCAGTTTAGATATTTCTAAGTGAGATATTAGTTTGTTTGATGATTGACATGGTAAGCTATACACTGTTGTAAAAGCATTTCATCTAATGATAATTTATTAGTTATTATTATCCTTTTATAGTACAAGCAGATCAATCCTGGAGAATCAAAAGTGGAAAAATATTCCCAAGGTAACAGAGTTAAGACAGAATAATAATGTCATCAATATAAATTCCATAGAAGTAATTTTTATATCATCTATTATTAGTTTGTGATTTTATTGTTATATGGATAAGCAGAAACAAACTATGCGCTGTTCACTATGATATTAGGATGGTGTCCTAGTTCTCATTGCTGTGGTATGGGGCACAAGTTAACATTTAGTCCTTTCACTCCACAACTTCATTGTGTTAGTGGAGTATAACTTAAAGCACTTCATCTTTTTCTCTTATGTGTAGATATAGAATATTCTTACAATAATTTCTAAACATTTTCTTTTATAGGCTCTTTTTGGGAAACTGATCCTGGAACAATTCAAATTTTTTCCAACCTAGCTACTGTCACCTTTCTGATACAATCAGATGAATACGATTACATTGGCTTTAATGCAACCTACAGCACCTTCAACAGCAGCGAGCTTAACAGTAAGTACTTTCTACTGTTCAGTCTCTGACTCTACTGCTTAGTCTGATTCTCTGGTTACTGTAGTATTTTTAATGGCAGCACAATCTAATTTTCTCACTATGTGAATTCTTTCCTGACGCTTAACTAATTCTCTTAGATACTGAGAAACAAATGACAAATTAAAAGTTGCTGTTATTTTTTCATAGGAATTGAGTGACCAGCTTTAGACAAACCATGGGGGAGCACTCTCTTATAGGCAAAAGGAAGGAGGGATGAGATGGGGCAGTTGCAAAGGGGAACCCAGGAAGAGAAACAACATTTGAAATGTACATATATAAAATAATCAATAAAAAAGAAAAGAAAAAAAAGAAGAAAGATAGAAAAATCACCAGTCAATGTGACAATTAAATAAAATTTTTATATTTAGTAAGCATTACAAGTGAAAGTAGATAAATACAAACTAATCCCAAGAAATTTCTTTTTTTTTTTTTTTTTATTTTTTTTTTTTATAAATAATTTATTTATTTTTGAACATGAAATGCTTTTTTATAGCATGTTTCACAAGGGGAGGGGGTAAGAGGGGCCAGATGGTGGAAAAGTACAAAATCTTCTTGGCCTGTGCCTTGAAACATGTCATGGTCTATACGGTACACTGCCTTGAATTATGATCTACCTGCTGTTCTTCAGAAGATATGCAGGGAGACCATAACTCAAGCAGTGTACCAAGAAATTTCAATAAGAAGTTTGTTTGATAGAACTATTGAATTTAGTTTTAGGGGAGAGAAATTGACAGGACAAAGCTTATCTGGGTAAACAGTGTAAATAACATGGAAAATAGAAGTAATATAACTTTGCACTGTTAAAGCCCAATACACAATAATTTATCATACTTGAAACAAATAGATACTTTAAAATAAACAAAATGGATCAGAGTTAACATTAACAAAAACAATAACTTGATCTATAGCAAGCAATCACAAACATTAATAAAAACAAACTTGATCCACAGCAAGAAATCACAAACTATATGAAGTTGGATTGTAATAAATTGCTAAGGTTAAATATTAAATTCGAGAGTTTTTTTTAATTCACAGATTATGAGAAAATCAACTGTACATTTGATGATGGATTTTGCTTCTGGACCCAGGATGTTGATGATGATAATGAGTGGGAAAGGATACAAGGCACCATGTTTCCTTGCTACACTGGCCCAGTTTTTGACCACACATTTGGAAATGACTCAGGTGTGATTTGTAGTTATTCATAAAGCAAAACAAAAATAGCATTCAGTACTACTTTACTTAAATAGAGCTATATTATGTAAAATATTTTATTTTTTCTATTATTAATATATATGTTGTATATGTATGTTATATATATATATATATATCCAAATTGGCAATCAAATATCTAAGTATAAGTGAGTGAGTTTTAAAGCATATTATTTTATAATTTTTACCCAGATGTGATGATGAGAAGTAATGACATCTCATTAAAGATAAGGAAATTAGCTTATAACTGTAGCTTTGAAATGATTCATTAGTAAGTGGACTTCAGTAAGATAATTAAATTTTTTTGACCATTAGTCTGTTTTATTTTAATTTCATTTTTCAGTTGTTCATTGTGAGCACACAAAAATATAATCCAGTTTAATTTATTAGTCCAGAACCCATAAGTGTTGTGAACTTGTTCATTGGTTCAGATAGTGTTTTTTAAAAAAAAAAAACTTAGAATTTGTGAATATACAAATTCCATCAGAAAAACAAAGTACAGATTGTCTTCAGATAACCATGGAGAAGAGGGACTTGAGAGCATCGATTGTAAGGAAAAGCTATGGCATGTAAAGTTAGTCTCCGGTGAATGAGATGCTACATTCCATGTAGAAAAACCATCACTGAAGACAATACAATTAGACCAAGTAGGAAAGTATGGGAAAATTAGGGGTAAGTGATTGTACTGGAAAGATACTACTGAGAAACTTGAGGTAAGTAAGTGGTTACACCAATAAACCCAATGAATAAAGGTTGCAAACTTAATAAAAACATGTATTATAAATGTCAAACAAAAAAAAATAAAGTAAATGTCAAACAAAATCATACAATCACAACACAATGAAAAATCTGTATGTGTGCATTTGTAGGTATGTTTATGTGTGCATTTGTAGGTATGTTTATGTGTGCATGTTTATGTATATATGTGTACCTATGTATGTGTATATATGTATGTATACATGTATGTATATGTGTATATGTGTGTGTATATATATGTATGTTTGTATTTGTGTGTATATGTGTGTATGCATATATGTATGTATATTTGTATATATATGTATGTTTGTGTATGAACAGACATACACATAGAAACAAATCCATTCTTTAAAATGACCTGTCATGTCACAGATAAACGAACAGTAACAATAGCTTCACACTGACAGTGCTGTGTTCAAGCACTGAGGACACAACTTGCACATCACAGTTTCCACACAATTGTGGGACTTCAGAGTTGAGCCCTTACTTTCCACCTGACACTGTGTGCTGACCTACTGGTTTCTTTTGCCACAGCATTCTTTCCAGTGACAAGAACATAGTGACTTTTATGTTGATCATGTAGGTCATTTTGAATGTAGGAAAAAATGTGTACATATTTGATTCAATTACCAATTTCTGAATGATTTATCCAGTAAACAAATTGTAGCACTAATACTCTAAGAACATGTAGGGTATAACTTAATAATAATGATCATTTGTTCACAAAGACCAGCACTTTCCTTTTTATGACCTGAAAGGTAAATAGTTGACTTAATGTGAGCTGTGACTGACATATGACTTAAAGGAAATTGAAAAGTTAAGTGGTTTTCAACAGAGAAGCCTGTTTAACTCTGGTTCTTTAAACAGAAACATCTCAATAATAGATAAATATACTAATATGCTTCAAGTACTTGTTTTACTAACATGAACATAATTAATGTTTTTTCACAGTAATCATCAAAAGCCACCTTTTATGTATTTTTATTCACTTTTGACCCCTAAGTTCTGTACAAGATACTCATAGTTCATCTATGGATTAAAACACACACACACACATACACATATACACACAAATATACATAGTAGATACATATATATATATATATATATATTCTTGTTTCATAGGTCACAAGTTCTATTAAAAATTAGAGGAATAAGCAGTTTACATGAAGAGTAATTTTGGTACATTAAATATGCATAAAGAACCTAGGAAAATATAAAGCTTTGAAAGTAGAAATGAGAAAGAAATTATTCATTAAAACAAGGTAATCACTTTAGACGTCATTGAAGAAGTAACAGGAATCAAACTTCTAAAGGATCACCAGTGCCAGCCCTGCATATACTAGACAAAGGAAGCAAAGACAGCTAAGAAAACAGAAGGTAACATTGGCCCCTTTGAGGGAAAGCCATTAGGTCCACCAAGCCTAAATGCAGTAAGATAAACAGTGAAGCATGTCTGGCCACGGCTACTCTGTGGTGCTGGCTTGTATGCTGAGGATTAGAAGGAACTGGCTTAAAGTTCAGCTCAGAGAAGTGTTAGGGCTCGTGGTAACCCATAGGACTAGCGCAGTTTATAACAAGGCAAGACAGTGGAAGAGACACCAGCACCTGCGTACCCACTGACCCAGAGAAGGGGTCACAGTCCCCAAATCAGAGAGATGTTATGAAAAGTTACATTGTGAGTGAAAGCAATAGCAGTCCATTCACAATTAATGATTACTAGTTAATAATAGCTAACAACCACTAATTGAAAATGAAATATTATACATAATTCTAGACATATCCATATAAATGTGTTCTGTATAGACGGCTGCTTCCAAAAGTCCAACAATATTTAATACTGAAAATGATAGCATATGAGTGATCCTATATAATTAGCCCGGAATAAATTGTTTCCAAGAACCTGATACCATATAGTTAAACGACTAACTCACCCAGATGAAGACTAGTCATTAGACGGATAATCACTTTATCCTTCTAAAAATATAACGAAATAGCCATACAACAGGATCACCTTTTATTTCATCTTGCATAAAAAAAGAAGATCTAATAAAGTCTCTACCACACTTAATCAAGAAGAGTTAGATGAAAGTCAGGAAACCATTAGTACTTATTGATTATGACAGGTATGTATTATGTAGTTGAAACCTTTGATGTTAAAATTCTCATTTTCTACTTTTGTGATATTATTATAGAGATAAAATAATTCTGTTGCTATTTAAAAGAGTGTAAGTACATTACAGGGAGAAAAATGCTTTCGTCTCGCTTACGGATTAATAACTAAAGAAATGAGATGAAACTGGACAAAAGTGTAGCCTGATGAATGTAGACTAGAGATTTTAAATAGTTGGGAGGGAATTGTAGAGAAAGTTATATTGCAGGACTTATAAAAATTACGCAAGATCAAGCAGGTCAGAACACACCAGTGGCGATGCGTAATGAGGGTGAAGGTAGGGCATAATAGGTCTGACTAGCTCACAAAGCTGCGATTTCATAATATACCAGTCATTCACCCCCTGGGGTATTTTTCTTCCAACTGGCTTTTTTTTATGTGTCAGAGCATTGGGCTTCTGAAATGAAGGAGAATTAAATGTCTCCTGCAGTTCTTCTTATCCATGTAGGGTTCTTTTGTTCTTAACCTTCACTTTGGGGAAAACCTAAATGGAACAGATAAACTTTGAATTAGCATCATTTTAGGGAAGAACATCTAAGCTGCTTAACTTTTTCCATATCTTCTAAAGATCTCCCTCTTGGGGGAGCCACAGCCCCTCATTCTTTGCCCTGTCAGTTCTCAAGGCCTCTTTGTAACCCTTAAACGTAACAGGAATTAGGAGATTGGAGCTTGGATGCAGGGCATGCTCAGAGGGGGTCTATTTGTTCAGAACATTTAGGGCAAATGAGGTTGGTAGCATAAAAAGACTTCACAAATGTTGGGGTCACTGAAGGGCTAGCTAGTCTTTGGTTCTTTTTCCCCTCTTTTCAACAACATTCCAATTGTTTCCAGTGCTTTGATAAGTAGCATTTAGTAGACAGAAAGTCATTAAAATTAAGACCCCGTTGTCTTAGCTAAGGTTAAATTTCATTGCCCCCTGCGTGATTTACATAAGTTATCTTTCTTCTCTATCTTGATTTCTTCCTTTAGGAACCAAGATTGATGATAATAAGATTTAGATATTTAAGATATATAATCATTCAATTCATTATTATATTCTACGAAGATCAGGAAAATGACTGACACAAGTGTCAAATAATGCTAACATTATTTGCTTTCATGGCATGAAAATAGTAAAGAGGTAGCATTGTTCACGATTGTATTCTAAGTTTCTGTTTGTGAGGAAAACAGCTGCTTGGTTCAAATATATATACATTTAAATATCTATTTAAATATTTCAAAATATTTAAATATCTCAAAAACATATTTCCCCATCTGATGTTACTTTGTATGCTGGGCTGCTCATTCTCATTTTACTTAAGTGAAATAGGTCATTTTTATTATTTTATTTCATTCCATTTTTATAGGTATTTGTACATACATGCATGTTTGTGTTAGTGTTTGTGCAGTTTCACTTGTTTTAAATATTTCATTTCAACTTGGCAAATAAATATACCTTTTAGTGTAATTTATGTTCTTTTAAAGTAACATTCTTCTCATTTGTTTTGTCTTTATTGTTGTATTAAATTTTAGAAAATTTTGGAAACTTTATAGTACTTTTAAAAACTGAATTTATATCAGTCTTTATACTAAAACTCTTAGTAATACTTATCTGTTGATCCAGTTATCTTACACACACTAAGGCACCTGAATCCATTTAAGACAGTCAAACCAGAACCACCTTCTCAGGCTCTGCCGTATGCATCAGCATCAATGCATGCCCAGAATTTACAGCTTTAACTGGAGTGTTGATGGGAGAGAGTTTGAATTCAGTTCCTGCAGAGACAAACAGAAAAAGCAACAGAAGGAAGTTGAAAGAAAAAAATTTAATGAGTCGAAAAAAAGGTCATTGTGTGCTTGAATTAGCAAACTTTATTCAATTTTCTGACTTTAAGGTTGTTTTCAAGGAATCTAAAATGCATTTTAAGAAAATTAAAGAATTAAAAAATAAAACATCATTTAACCGTGTCAACCACATGTGGTTACATAAAATATCCAGTGAGTCGTTCCCTCTTTGTAGGAATTTAATAAATGTGAAAGCAAGTCAAACTGGAGGAACAAGAATAGATTAAACAGCATTTACCAATACCAAAAAGAAAATACAAAAGTAAACAAGATGCTACTCACTTTTCTATGTTCATGAAGTTTAGCAAGGATGTAATGCAGGCTTACAGAGGTAGCTTCCAGGCAAAAATGATGTTCTGAACTAGATTCCCCAGCACCTTGGTCAAAAACCTAAGCAGGCCGTAGGCAGTTGGAATCCCATAAAACAATGGGAGGGGAGAAAAACTGGAGGATTCCTTGGGCCACCTGGTCAGCCAGAGTAGCCAAATCACAAAGCCTTGACCAGTGAAATCCCCTGAATCAAAATAATGGAAGAGCTCCAAAAGTTTGACACTAAGATCATCCCTTGGGCTACATAAGCACATGTACTTGTACATAAACGAATGAACCTGCCCAAACACTAACACCAACAAACATGCACATATGCAAAAATATCTATAAAAATGGAATCAAAAAAATAATAAAAATTATCTATTTCACTTATGTAAAAAGAGAATGAGCATTCCACCATACAAAATAACATCAGGGCTGGGCAGACTCCTAGCTGGTATACTCTCCTGAAGACACCTTATCCTGACCCATCCTAGAGGAACCATTGTACTCAGAGCAATGGAGGAACCACTGCACCCAGAGTAGCTGAGGATCCACTGCACTCAGAGCAGTTGGAGAAGCTGTACTCCCAGGAGCTCTAACATGCCTAGGATGATAAGATTTCAGGATCCCAGAGGCATCCTGAGTCCCAGGAGTTCTTTCACCCAGGATCTCAGGATCACAGGATCACAAAGACAGCTGAACGCTGAGGAATGCTAACAAAAGCATGATAACAGGAGAGACAGGCTCCAGTCAGAGACAGTGAATGCAAGTAGCACTAGATCTAGCCATGACAATTAGACAACAAAAGGAAGTCAAAGGGATACAAATAGGAAAGGAAGAAGTCAAAATACCACTATTGCAGATGATATGATAGTATACTTAAGTGACCCCAAAACTTCGAGGGAACTCCTAAACAAGATAAACAACTTCAGCAAAGTAGCTGGGTATAAAATTAATTCAAACAAATAAGTAGCCTTCTTCTACTCAAAAGATAAACAGGCTGAGAAAGAAATTAGGGAAATGACACTCTTCACAATAGTCACAAATAATATAAACTACCTTGGTGTGAATCTAACCAAGCAAGTGAAAGACCTGTATGACAAGAATGTCAAGTTTCTGAAGAAAGAAATTGAAGAAGATCTCAGAAGATGGAAAGATCTCCCATGCTTGGCAGAATTAATATAGTTAAAATAGCCATCTTGCTGAAAACAATCTACAAATTCAATGCAATTCCATCAAAATTCCAACTCAGTTCTTCATAAAGATAAAAAAACAATTAGCAAATTTATTTGGAATAACAAAAAACCCAGGATCATGAAAACTATTTTCAACAATAAAATAAATTCTTACCTCAACCTGTACTACAAATCATTAGTTATAAAAATCTGCATGGTATTGGTACAGAAACAGGCAGGAAGATCAGTGGAATAGAATTGAAGACCGAGAAATGAACCCATACACCTATGGTCACTTGATCTTTGACAAGGGAGCTAAAACCATCCAGTGGAAAAGGACAGCATTTTCAACAAATGGTGCTGTCTAACTGTTCTGCATGTAGAAGTATGCAAATTGGTCCATTTTAATCTTCTTGTACAAAGCTCAAGTTCAGATGGATAAAGGACTTCCACATCAAACCAGATACACTGAAACTAATAGAAGAGAAAGTGGGGAAGAGTCTCAAATACTTGGGCACAGGGGAAAAGTTTCTGAACAGAATACCAATGGCTTATGCTCTAAGATCAAGAACTGACAAATGGGACCTCATAAAATTGCAAAGCTCCTGTAAGAAAAAGGACACTGTCAATAAGACAAAATGGCAACCAACAGATTGGGAAAAGATCTTTACCAATTCCACATCCAATAGAGGGCTAATATTCAATATATACGAAGAACTCAAGAAATTAGACTCCAGGAAATCAAATAACCCTATTAAAATTGGATTACAGAGCTAAACAAAGAAAACTCAAATGGCCGGGAAGCACCTAAAGAAATGTTCGACATCCTTAGCCATCAGGGAAATGAAAATAAAAACAACCCTGAGATTCTACCTCACACCAGTCAGAATGGCAAAGGTCAAAAACTCAGGTGATAGCAGATGCTGGCAAGGATGTGGAGAAAGAGGAACACTCTTCCATTGTTGGTGGGATTGCAAGCTGATACAACTACTCTGGAAATCAGTCCTGTGGTTCCTCAGAAAATTGTACATAGTATTTTACCTAAGGATCCAGCTATACCACTCCTGGGGATATACCCAATAGATGCTTCAACATATAACAAGGACACATGCTCCACTACGTTAATAGCAGCCTTATATATAATAGCCAGAAGTTGGAAAGAACCCAGATGTCCTTCAACAGAGGAATGGATACAGAAAATGTGATACATTTGCAAAATGGAGTATTACTCAGCTACTAAAAACAATGAATTCATGAACTTATTAGCCAAATGGATAGAACTAGAAAATACCATCCTGAGTGAGTTAACCCAATCACAAAAGAACACACATGGTATGCACTCACTGAATATTGGATATTAGCCCAAAAGCCTGTGGTACTCAGGATACAATTCATAGTCTATATGAAGCTCATGAAGAAGGAAGACCAAAGTGTGAGTGTTTCAGTCCTTCTTAGAAGGAGTAACAAAATACTCATGGGAGCAAATATGGATACAATGTGTTGGACAGAAACTTAAGGAGAGGCTGTCTAGAGACTGTTCCACCTGGGTATCCATCACCTGTGCAGTCACCAAAGGTAGATGCTGATGTGGATGCCAGGAAGTGTATGCTGACAGGAGTCTGATACAGCTGTCTTCTTAGAGGTCTGACAAAGCTTGATATATACAGAGGAGGATGCTCACAGCTAACCATTGAACTGATCATGGGGTTCCCAATGGAGGAGTTAGAGATAAGACTGAAGGAGCTGAAAGAATTTGTGGCCTCATGGGAGAGCAACAATACCAACCAACCCTCCAAGGGTCTAAACCACCAGCCTGGGAGCACATAGAGAGGGACCCATGGTTCCAGCTGTATATGTAGGGGAGGATGGCCTTGTTGAGCATAGGTGGAAGAGGAGATCCTTGCTCCCCTGAAGGCTGGATACCCCAGTGTGGCAGAATTCGAGGGTGGGAGGTGGGAGTGTGTGGGCGGGTGAGGGCACACCCTTAAAGAAGCAGGAGGAGGGGGAATGGGATAGGGGGTTTCTGGGAACCAGAATGGGGAAAGGAGACAACATCTGAAATGTAAATAAATAATATATCCAATAAAAAACATACAAAATAATAACATCAGAATGGGAAAATATTTTTGAGAATTCAAATGCTGTGATCACTTGTATCTAGGAGGCTTTCTTAGGGAAGTTAGTTAAATTTTCTATGAATAAAAGTCTATTATTTTAAGTATAGTATTTTAAGACAGAATAGTTGGAAGAAAGAGGCTGTGGCCAGAAGATTGCAGAGGATCTAAAATGTCTCAAATTTGTATGTACTTGGAAATACACAGGTAATAAGACCTTAAAGATATGATTTGCATTTAATTGATAACTCATTATGACTAGGGCTAGAAGTTATGGCTGCCACAGTAAAGAGACCTCAACAGAATGAATTTGTACTTGTTTAGATAGAAGACCTTGCAAAAAAAAACAGATCAGATTATATCTTAGGTAGCATCATTAAGCATTGCTATAGTAGTTTTGCTGATACAGATTTCCTGACTTATAGGACAACTTAGAGGAAGGAGCATTTGAAGGTAAACACTACAACAGTATTTGAATTAACTTATATGTTGCTTTGAAAAAACATTGATTAAAACAACTTCAAAAGGAAAGGGGCTTATTTGCTGTACAGCTGACAGTCCATCATAAATGTAAGGCAAATCAGGAACTCCTGGATGGAAGCCAGAGGCAAGAACTGGGGCAGAAATCACAGAGGATTGCAGCTTACTAGTTTGCTTCCTCTGGCTTGATCAGCTACTTGTCTTATACAGCCCAGAGTCAAGGGCCCAGAAAACCACCACCCACAATGGCTGGACCTTTCTAGATCAATTAGCAACTAAGAAAATGCTTCCTCAGATATGTTCACAAGCCAATCTGATGGTGGCAATTGCCCAATTGAAGTTCTCTCTTCTCTGGCAACTATTTCTGTCAAACTCAAAAACTTAACCAGCACAAATGTTGTCATGATTTAGTGTCAACATCCATAGTGCTGGGATTTCTTTTTCCACATGATGATATATTGTAGTTAAAATATTGTCTGTCTGATGTTTTACTGTGAAGTATAAACAGCTAGATGGACAGCTAATTTAGATTTCATCATTGAAGGCATAAAGTTGTATTTATAGAATACGCAAATTTCAGAAGGCACAAAAAATATGGTTAGAATACTAAAAATATTTGTTAGAAGACTAAAAAAAGGACAACATAGTGTCCTAGAAATTTTTTAAAATGTATCTTATCCCAAAGACAAAAGGTAGCAAATTGTCGTGGATAAGACATTAATCCTCTAGATTAGAAAATCTCTTAAGCAAGAAAAAAAATCTAATCAAGTTAAAGTGAAATGTATTCCCTTTGAGTATTTCTATTGCATCCTGTTTGTGTGATCAATATCAAAATGCCATAGATAATGTGAAAGAATAATTGAGTGAGTGGATTGAATTTAATTTAAATCATGCACTCTCCTTTTATAATTTCATAAGGGATTTATTTTATGTTTTGTTAGGTAAATAATTTACCTAACTTAGGCAATAATTTAGTAATAGTATATTTTTATATAACAATAGCTATAGCTGCAAAATGACGTTAATTTACTTGTGTAAAATATAAAGGGTACTACGATTTCCATAATTAATGTAATTTTATGTGGACATGAAGTCATGTATTGATTGTATGATCACTTCTAAACCTATTACCACTAGATGCGGGAATAATAGACTTAATGTGTTTCAAATTATACCTAGTAGACTGCCGTGATATGTGAACATGCCTGAAGAGCAAGAGAAACATGATGTGTGCTTCTGTTACACAACTGCCAGCTAACTAGAAATATTTCTGAGTAGTTAGACCTAGTAGTCTAACTAGAGAAATAAGAATTTCTTTTGTAGCATGCCCTAAACATGTAAAACCAAGATGAATTTTAGATGAATTTGGATGTGAACAGTTAGCGATCCCATGTGGAAACTTCTGCTGATCTGAAGCTGATCCTTTACGTAGCTTTGAGTGAGCGAGCACAGACACAGCTAAAATATCCATAAAATATCATGACATATATAAAAATGTGAGTAAGCTGGTACTAGCGTAACCTGTTAAACACATTTATTTTATCTATTTTATCTTGCATTTTGTAATATGAATCCTATGTACATGCACAGATTACATCTGTAAGCCATTTGACCACAATTTCATCTTGAAAGAACCCTCATTTATTCTGAATAACTTCTGCCTCATTATTCTAAATATATGTTTATAAGCAGCTCTAGTTCTATTCCTCTTCTTCATATCTTATCCTTACTCTGCATATTACAAACGAATTAGTTCCCATTTTATATACAACATTGCCTATACTTTTCTGTTGAAAGGCATGGGAGAGAAGACATTGATCTCAAGCAAACACATTGGAGCATTTCATAAAATAATGCATGGCAATCACATTCTGTTAGTCCAATATTTCATCTGCTTTTATCATCTTTTACTGCATGATTCCTGCTTCTGTCTTAATATATGAGTAGCAAACTAAGAATGAAGTAAATTCCCCCAAAGAGAGTGTTTAAGATATTCTCCCTAATCATAATTCACACACTTGGGATGGCTCAAATTACTGGTTGGAATAATGAATTCTAGACCAGACAGCATTTATGTGGTGTCTTGTACTATTTCAAAAGATTTTATGTGGATTAGCATGCTGCCTGCTCCTCTGTGATTTGATTAGTTATCATTCAAAGAAACATGAAAATATGAAACCCTTATAAAAATCAGGCTCCTTCTTATGTAGAGATATGCGGTGTAGTCAATGGGATATAAAATTATTGTTCCTTCAGTGCTTATCCCTGTCATCAAATGTCATTAAGTAATTGTGTATCCCATGAGTCAACCAATCAGAATATCTAAATAAAGTCAGCCATGGGCTGATTACCTGTCAAGCTGTGAATTCATCAAGATGTATAGAAAATTAGAATTAATGATGTAAGTCCAGAGTTGAATAATTTTCATAAACAATTTATTATAGCAGAGTCAACTATTCTGAAGGCAAGTCTAGTATCTCATTCAGTGTGCAAAAATGCATGTCCTAATGCTTCACTTTTAAATATTTATGTCCTTTAAACAAGTCAAAGTTCTTTTTTATCTTTACAGGATTTTACATTTCTACGCCAACTGAACAAGCATGGAAAAGCGAAAGAGTGGGCCTTTCAAGCCTCTCTTTAGACCTCACTTCAGATCCTGTCTGCCTTCATTTCTGGTACGCTTCCAGTCAGTCCCTTAGATTTTGTAGGAAATACTTAAATGCTTTCTTTGTAAATGGGTAGGTAACAATGCGTTTGTTAGGGAAACACACTCAGACTTCAACTAAAGTATTAGTTAATGCATAAATTTTTTAATTGATAGAAGAGCAAAGTGTTAGTAGAACACAAACTCTCTCCCCTAGAAACACCCAAAGCAAAGAAGGATATTTTAAATACAAGAAAAGACATCAAAAGAACTATATAAATGTATTCAATATGCTAGGAATCTAAATATTTTGCTTATTTCCAAACCAGGTATTACATGTGCTGTGAAAATGTCTACAACTTAAACATTCATATCAGCAGTGCTGAAGCCACAGACAAGATTGTTTTTCAAAAGAAAGGAAACTATGGGAGGCACTGGAATTATGGTCAAGTGACATTAAATGAAACAGCAGAATTTAAGGTTGGCAAAAATACTTAGTAATTTCTGTTTGTATTTTTGTGTTTGTGTAATAGTGTGAGTATACTTTATAATGATATGTTAAAATATTTTGTGGAGAAAAGCTCATAACTTTCTTTTTCTAATCTACTTTATGCATTCTTTTAGGACATTTCATTTATTCATTTTTCACTTTTATGGAATAATTTGCAATATTAACATGCCACTTATGACAGTCCATGAAATCCTTAGGAAAGGAGGCAACTCATGTCCTTCTACCAAGATTTCTTCTATGCTGCCTTACAGGGGCTTTGAACAGTTCACAAACTCCACCTAGTTCAATTCTACTAAATTTAAATAATTATCTTTTCCTGGGAGAACATCTACGCCCATAAATATCCACCAAACTGACCCTATTCTGACTTAATCTCTGTGGATTTCCTTTAGAAGGAAATTCTATGAGCCATATCATTGGGAAGTCTCTGGTCATTTATTCTGCATTAAGTTGAATTAATTTTTCCAGATAAGAATTTAATGTCTTCACTTCCTGAGGGTTGGTGTAATTAAAATATAGGATATTGTAGCCTATTAGTTTGACTAAATTAACAGAGTTTTAATTGAGTAATTTGAAACAAGTTAGTATCACTTGCAGAGGATATATGTTTGAACAAACAATGTTATCACCAGAGATATAGATTCTCCTCTATGGCACAGAACAGTGGTTCTCAACCTTCTTAATGCTGCGACCCTGTTCTTCATGTTGTGGTGACCTCAACCATAAACTTATTCTATTGCTACTTCATAGCTGTCATTTTCCTACTGTTGATAATCCTTATGTAATTATCTAATATGCAGGATATCAGATATGTTATCCTTGTGAAAAGATCATTTGAACACGGAAGGGGTTGTGAGCCACCAGTTGAAAACCACTGACATAGACTATGACAGCCACAATCAGTGACCCTAGTTTGTATTTTTTATCATACTTTCCTTTTTTAATTCTTTTTATTCTATTTCTTCTTTGTGAATTTTCTTCTTTGTTTTTGTTTGTTCTCTGATAATTTGAATAAGGAAAACAGAATATCAAACAAAAAAGATGAGTAAAATGAGGAAATCACTGTGTCTGCAGGTGATCCTGGACACTGAGGTTCTTTTCTAAACTTCTAATGATCCAGTATTTTTTAACATAGTTCGCTAAGTAGAAAGACCTTGCCACATCTCACATGCACAGTAATGATTGCTTGTTCATGATTTAGCTCCCATGGTTTAACTGAGGTTCTAAAGCACTGAATGCAAAATTTTGAAAATAATTCCTAGCATGCCAGTGAGGGTGCACACATCGTTAGTGTCACTTTAATGTCAGCACTTGGGAGCCAGAGGCAGGTGGATCTCTGTAAGTTTGAGGTCAACCTGGTCCACATAGTGAGTTCCAGGGCACCCAGGGCTACACAGAGAAATCCTTTCTCAGAAAAAAAAGAAAGAGAGAGAGAGAGAGAGAGAGAGAGAGAGAGAGAGAGAGAGAGAGAGAGAGAGAGAGAGGAAAAGAAAGGAAAATATTCTCATCAACAAATTTTATGATAATATATTGTTATAATTATACTGAATAACATTAAGACAGTAATTCAGTCCAGAAAGAGAAGCAATGACAGGTCAAAGTAAAGACACAAACAAAGTCTAACTTGGTGAACCACTGAGATGGCCTTGGATTATATGCTTGAGAATGGGTAAGGGATTATTTAGAAGAGCAGAAATATCTCAAAGAGAGCTGCATTACCAAAGTACAGATGATCGTTCACAAAAGCTGGAAACTTGAAACTAATTCTTCACAAGTTGGAGAAAGCCTTTTCCAGGATGCTCAGCTGGTCTGAGCCTATCCAGGTGGCTCCACCTGTCTGAGAATGTCTCTCAACACTTTGTCCAACTTATAAAACCTCGGAGAGAGCAGACCTAGTGACCCTCATCAATTCAAAGGAATTTTTGAATCTACTGGGTGATCTGACTCCTGTGTTTAAAAGAACTTCCATGCAGGATAGAATGTTTTGCTTTCTTTTAGAATATCCTGAGTTTTAAGGAGTTTTCTTGTAAGATAAAGGAAATTGTTTCACAAAAGAATTGTTCTGATATGTTATGTTACTATTGTTGGTCCATTTGTGCCTAATTGAGAAATCATACTTCTTCATAGGTAAGATAGTATAAGACACATTTTGGTTAGCATGAGGTTTAGTAATATTGGGAATTTCAGGCATGCAGTGGGTTCTGCAAGGTATTTTTCTTTATGGGAAAATATTAACTCATTCTTTGGTTATGCCATTATATTGAGAAGCTATGTACAACTTACTGTTGTGTCTTTAAATCTTGATTTTTCTCTTATGGACAAGGGAAAGATTCACACTTATTTAGAACAGTGTATGGAAGATCTAAAATTCATGAACAAATGAATGAATTGATGAATATATAATATTTAAAAATCAAATGTTATGTATATCTAGTGCCTAGTACAGCAAGTACCATGCGTCAAGTGTTATGTTCATGTCATTCTTATCCTACTCAAGATAGGTCCAGGGCAATATAATTGAAAACAGCTACATCTCTGAGAACCTGCTGGTGTGCCTTTGGCCCCCAGGAGCTATGAATAAATCTGTGTGTCTTGTGATCAGCATGCTCATGAGAGTGCAGTTCAGTATACAGAGTGAATTATGGCCAGTACGAGATGATCCTGAATACTCAAACTATTCTAGTCATTTCTTCTTGTCCAACTTTTTTCCTAATTAAATGATCTAATCACAGTATCTTCTCTTCAGGACTGGTATATATTATAACAAAAGAAAACAGATATCAAGATTTTATACATCATTTGGAGGAAGTTTATCTCTGCTTCCAATTGATGTATAGGTTTTACTAAGTTAACTAAAGTATGATAAAGTCAGGAGAGAGATAAATCATAAAGCTATAATCTAACTCAGAAGGAACACATACGTGGATGTTTTGCCAAGATTTATATGTGATATATGTAAGTGGAGACCCTCAAAAGAATTTACAATAGATGATTTATCAATATTTCAATGTGGATTATTTTATTATGTATCATGTATGAATGTGATACTGATTCCCCAGTGTTATTGAACCATAAGAAAAACAAAGTCAGAAATTATTAGAATGGAATAATATTATATTCCTCTCTGAATTTCAGGTTGTGTTCAATGCTTTTAGAAACCAAGGTTGCAGTACGATAGCTCTGGATGATATATACCTAACAAATGGAATTTGTAGTGAGAGTCCTTACCCAGAACCAACCTTGGTTCCCACCCCTCCACCAGAGCTTCCTAGTAAGTAACTCCATTGGAGTCCTCATTGTTCTTTTCAGGAAAGATTTGGGAACTACAGTTGCTAAGTTAAAACTGAAACACCACAAGCTTATTTTAGAATGATTTGATAGCGAATATGAAACCTAAACTTTTAATATTCAGCCATAATGAGTGGAAAATATTTTCCTCCTGAAATGATGCCTTAGTAAGACTTTGGACTATGTTCCCTTGGTAGCTGCTTAAAAGATTGTAGCTAAGCAATACCTGAGATTTTCAGATTGTCAGAGCTTTTGACCCAAAGAACAATATGTATCATATGCCTAGTTCTATTCTTAGGTCAAAATGAAAACCCTAAGTTTCAAAGAAACCACATTACTATTCATCTGATCCATATCCAAGGAGCAGATCCTACTACCAGACCATGAAATCTGACAAGCCGTAAAAGGAGAATCACAGATGCAGATAACTTATAATGCCTTACATGACATACCTACTGCCCCTTTGTTAGGATAATTGCAGTGCAGTACTATGGTTTTGATGCATTGTCTCTCTTGTCTTGTGATCATGGAAACCTGAGGGAACCAATGTATTCCATCATACATCTGAACACTCAAGCACAGAACTTCCTTGTCTCATTTTGTCTCAAACACTTTTGAAACACTTAAAATGCTCACAGAAATACATTTATTTCTACTTACAAGCTTCAACTTAAAATAAACAAACAAGTAAAAAGCAAAAACATTTGGCAAAAAAATCCTCCATGTGTAAAGGCATTTGCAACCAAACCTTATTTTCTCATAATTGTGTTCAGATCTTCACATGCTCAACATGGAATGCATACACACAGACAAACACACACACACACACACACACACATACACACACAGAGAGAGACAAACTACATTCATGGTTTCCTTTTTGTTTTGTTGTTGTTTTTTAGAAGCAGATATTTTTTATTTTTTTATTTTTTATTTTTTTCAAAGTAGTTTTAGCAAACCTAAAGTCTTTTTTTTTAGAAATGGCTGGTATTAGACACCTTTTAGCAAATGAGCTTCCGTCAAAGAAAGATGCAGTTCATCCTGGCCTCAAGCTGCCATCTTGGATGTTTTAGTATGTTCCAAGAAAAGGCTTGTATCAAGTCTCCTTACATACGGACAAGTTTAGATGTGTCCTGAATTCTGCATTATCTCTATCATTCATTTAAGTCATAGATATCTGGTTGGTGAATGACACTGACAAAAAACTTGTGAGGTGTCTATATAGGAGATTGTGAAAATTTTAACATGATATCAAAATAAATACATTAAACAGCGTACCATTTCTGGCTAACCTGTGAGAAAGTATAAAAAGGACAAGGTTTAAATAAGGACAAGTGTGGATGAAAGCGATACTCAGAGAGTTTCAGGAGAGGGAGCAAGGACCCTGGTACCAAGATGCTGTGCTAAATTCCAGCAAAAACCAAGGTTTTATTTTTTTTCCACTCTGGGAATGAAATGCAAGGCTTCTGGCAGATTAGGCAGAAACACAAGTGGGCTCCTTAATACCAATGCTTTGATCAGTTAAGTCCACCTTGTATTTCATTATATCTGTCTGGTCCCTAATAGCACATGAAATTAATAATCCATAAATACTGTTAAACCCGTCTCCTAATGTTTTTGACACATCTTTTTGACGTCCAAAATAGTTTTTAAAATAAATTTTCATTGGAACTAAACTTTTAAGTAATTCCAATATGAATGCAATAATTCGGGCTTGGTGGCATTGGATGATAGTTGTCTTATTTTTATTCTGTGGGGTCCTCTATATTTATAGTATGTAAAATCTTATGCAAAATTGTAGTTAAAAATTCTTAAAATTACTACTGATTTTATGAGTATTTCCTATAAGCTAAATGTTTTTTGATAATTTAGGAAGACAGATTTCTTCTGTCAGCATGCCCCTGTCTTAGAGTTTTATTGCTGTGAACAGACACAATGACCATGGCAACATTTAATTGGAGCTGACTTACAGGTTCAGAGGTTCAGTTCATTATCATCAAGGCAGGAACATGACAACATCCAGGCAAGCATGGTGCAGGAGGAGCTGAGAGTTGTACATCTTCATCTAAAGGCTGCTGCTAGAATACTGACTTCCAGACAGCTAGGTCTTAAAGCCCATACCCACAGTGACACACCTACTCCAACAGGCCCACACCTTCTAATTGTATCACTCCCTTGGCTGAGCACAAACAAACCATCACAGCCAATCTTTTCTATGTCTTTATAGAAAAGTTTCAAATATTTCATACTTAAGACATTAGTCAAGTTGCATTACTTAGAATATAAAATCTGAGATAACACATTATATATCACACATAAAAAAAATGATTGCAACATGTTTGCCCAGGCTAAAAATCTATATTATGTGTAACATCATACCTAGTCTAATCAGTTAAAAAAAACTGAAAACAAAAAAACAAAAATCAACAAAAAATTAAAAACCCACAGTAT
This sequence comes from Grammomys surdaster, assembly GCF_004785775.1. NCBI lineage: Eukaryota > Metazoa > Chordata > Mammalia > Rodentia > Muridae > Grammomys > Grammomys surdaster. The sequence goes on from NW_021620961.1 coordinate 5,868,108, forward strand.
CTCAACATACAAAAGTCTGACATCCAGGCATATTTTAGGATTGAGAAAATAGTACTGCTAGAAAAACCCAACAGATTTTAAGACATAAATTTAAAATTTGCCCAGAGTATATTTGTTCCACTTTCCAAATTGTTCACTTTGAGCCAATGCTTAGCATAGCATAAAATGTTAATTACCATCCAATGCATTCTGAACAATTTCATTCTAATGCCCTTTGTAGTTGGGTCAATGGAAGTCCTATTTTTAAAGAGCTATTCGGATTCCAAATCACTGATTTGTTTAAGCAAAAAGAAAAGGAAATCACAGTTGACTTGCTAAAACCTTTCACTCTTTACACAGCAGTTAAATAAGAGAATCTCAGACAAGAATAATAAAACTCTATGTCCACTCCACTCCTGAGATTATTGTTTGGTATAGTTTTGTGTACATTCACAACTCCAGGGATCCCTCTACCAAGGGATTATAGTCTGTGCTCCATCAACTCCAGGATGGTCCTTATAATGGTGACACAATTAATTTCAATATAGAGACTCTACTGAGAGAAGTTTATAAAAGTTAATATTCTATTGTACAAATATCATATTGATTTGAAAACAAATCTGAAGCTCTGTGGTGAACTATAGTAAGTAAAGAAGAAAGAAATCTATACTCCAGGCCCTGATTAATTTCTGGAGTTCTTGACTAATTAAAAAAGTGGCTTTAGCTATTTTAATATTTACTATTTTAAGATTTTTTTCTATTATATCCTGATTTAAGCCATTTTTCATTTCTTAACACACAATTAAGAGTAATTAAGAGTTAATTACTAAACCATGTGAAAATCAATCTGCATTTGTGCTGTCTTAGCTTTTTCCTGCAGACCAGCATTCTATGGTATTTTTTTAATTTGATATATAATCTTTAGTACACACCGACTAATTTCATTGATAGAATCTTTCAAGGAACATTTTCCTGTATTGTTTTTGTCAGTCTATCTTAGAACAACTCACCCATTTACTGTTATCACTGGTAACATTTTTTTAAGAGCAAATAAAGTTTGATTTTCATGAATAAACATTTAAACCAATTTGTCACAAATTGCATAAAACTATATTATGAGTAGTTAAACAATAATATACTAAAATCATTAATTTTTATAATCAGACTCTTAATTCCCAAGACAGATTGAATTTTGAATTTTAATATAAACTTATCAACATGTTCCATATAATATCAAAAGATTTATAATATATTACTAAGATAGTAGATAATAATTGAGACTATTGAAAATTACTTCACCTAAACTCAATGTGATTTATTACTTCTCAAGTTGTATCTATTATTTTCCTCATAAAAGACTACCAATCACAAGTTTACTAGTAATTGAAACCATGTCTTCATTTCTTATCTTATTTTCTTCCTCATGTGTAAAATTCAAACTCTTTTACTGTGAGTGACAGTTAACTCTCCTCTTCCTCTCCTCCTGGACAAACCCCATATGGACACATAACTTACAAGTGTTGGGCTTAAGTTGAGGTCACCAATAGAATCCCTCAAGAACAGACTCTGTCTTTAAAAACTAACTTGGAGAATGCTACAAAAACACATTGTGATCATGAAAATCCCTATGGCATATTAATAGATTAATCAGAATGCAAACATTTGAAAAGAACAGAACTGGGATTATTATAATGTGAGAATTTAATACTGTTAACAGAAAGACCCCTTCCAGGCTAGTCAGCCTACTTTACTTTCATTGGCTATGTGGGTATTGATTACATATTAAGATAGCCTGACTGAAATTTCTAGAATCACATATCATGAGTCTATGGCACTGCTCCGAAAAATCATGTGCTCCACTCACACCATGGGGACACCACCATTAAATGAGTTGTGCTGCTTTATCCACAATAGCATAAAGTGATTTCTGAATTGCTAACAGTCATTAACACAGAGCCAGCCACTAAAGCAACTTTCATCTAAAGATGAAAGGAATCTTGCTGCTCAGTTATTTGATGAGAAATTATACCTTGAATATATTTTTAAAAATGGACATCTTAAGCACCTTGAGGAATGACTTTCTCAAGATTTCTGCTTGCAGGCTAAATGCTGTGTTAACCACCTGCCTAATTAGGCATAACAGTTACAACTGACATAATTTTATGTCTGGTTATGAGATTATAAAGTTGCTAGCTATTCTTCATTCTCACATAGTACACTGTTAAGTTTCATTTATATAAAACCTTAAATTCTTAAAATATTATCTATGTGTTAATAGCAGTGTTTCTATTTTTTACTTAAAAAATAGAAAATTGGAGAAAAAATAATGTGCACATGAAAACACACGTTGCACAAATCAGCCATATGCAAACCCAGACATGCATGCATTCATATTCATGCACACAGTACATACATGGATATAGAAGATGTAGATGATAATGCACAGACATAAAAACAAACATTAACATATGAAAAACAGATACCAAGTCACATGTATTCAAATGTGCATATGTTCACAGACACACTTATATGCAAAAAATCATAAACAGAGCCATAGGTACGTACCATTTACTCAGAAACACACATGTACACACATACTCAACCACTGATAGGCACACATACAAGCCTCACACACTCACAGATATATACCTTCAGAGATACACATATATAACATAAACACTCAAAACTACACATGCTCACACAGACTACCTTCACACATATGAATGAAGGCACATATGAATGAAGACCCAGCTTCTTGATTTTTAGGAGACAGCAAGAACATTATAT
>NW_021620961.1:5870973-5873911 GCF_004785775.1 Grammomys surdaster
TATATATATATTGCAAGTGAATTCAGAGATCTGTCTCCCTTTGTTAAGCTAGCTGCTTTTGTGCTTTAACATTCATGAAGTCCCTCATATAATTCATATTGCATCGTTATATTTTACATAGTTGAGAAATTATATATTTTTGAACTCATGGTTTTAGAGTTCTTTTGCATAGATTTAAGGGATGTCCTGGAGATCTCAGCATTTACCATTTTACTAAGATATTAGCCACACCCTCTAACCTTGCTGTCTCTGATTGTCGTTGAGTCATTAACATTATCAAGAAGGAGAAATGTAAATATATGTACATTATTATACAAATAAGCTGCCATTGATATTCCTGGTGGCCCGTGACCTTTTGGCACTCTTCCAAGGATAGGAAGTATATCATTCTACCCCTACCAAGGACTTGCTGGACCTGGAAAACAGGTTCTTACACAAACACACAATCATATACAAAATTACACATGTGTACACATATTTTCATGCATATAAACAAATGCACACATGCTTATATACAAAAATAACACACAAACACATGTACAAACTCACACAAGTATGAAAACATATATACCCATGTGCACAAATACCTATGCAAATAAAAATAAGCACACTCATACACATATGCATGCAAGCATACAACATCTCACATATACAAACATATGCATATGCACTCATTCAAACACGTACAAGTGGTCTAGGTAAAGAAGGATGATGGACAACTGTCATTACAAAAAAGATGTGAGTAAGGGCTTTGTGTAAATATAGTTTTCTTAATTAGCTTAATTATCCCTCCTCCAACACAATTTCTAACTTCTTGCGCATAAAAAATTCTAACTTTATTTGCCTTCACTAAAAGGCAAAAATATTCCTTCCTAGCAGCTTATTTCCTTGTCCTTGGCCCATGTTAGATTCTTGCCAAGCAGCCCCAAAGGCTCTCTGCCTCTCCCACTTTTTCATTTCATTAACAAGACTGAGCCAGTTTTAGGTCATTCTGACAAGAGTGCCTTCCTTACCCGTCATAGAATATGCATTTTCAAAAGCAATGCATTTCTGTCTTAAATGGTAAGACTGTGCAGAATCTTACCTGTCCTTGGCTTGAGGGCTGCTAGGCAGGTATGACATTGGCCATGGATAAGGAAGTAGGCTTCAGGCAGGAATCTGACATTAGGCTAGAAAAAAAGAAGTAATTTCAGGTAGGAATCTAAATCTTAGGCTAGAACAAAGAAGTAATCTCAGACAGGAACCTAAATATTAGGCTAGAACAAGGAAGTAGGCTTCAGACATGAAAATGACCTTAGGCCAGGAAAGGGAAGTAGGCTCAGAAACTTTGATCATCCTGATAATCCCTTAGAAACATTGATCATGTGAGTGTTTATGTAATTGGGTTTATTGCCTTGCTTTTTCTTTGACTATTTGTGTTTATTGTATTGCTTGTTCCTCGACTATTTGTATCTGTTGTATTGCTAGACCCTCAATCTCGAACTGACCTTAATACATGCATGTAATCAAGATTGTATAAAAATGTATGAGGGGGGATGGGATGGGGGTTCTAGGGAGGGCAAATGGGAACAGGGGAAAAGGGAATGACATCTGTATTGTAAATAAATTAAATATCCAATTTTAAAAAGGCAAAAATACTTCATACAATTAAATCAGGCTGCCTACATTTTGGAAATCATTTTTAAAGATAACAATGGTAACAAGCATTAAAATCAGGATTCTTAAAATAGTCAATGATTATTAAGCTGTTTCAGATTTGTTTCTAATAAATAAAATAAAACAAAATAAAATATGTTAATTGTTTTGGAATTTTAAAATATCTAATTGAAGTCAGAACTAGAAGACTTAGTCATAACTACATAGATTTCTAATAAATTTTAATTAACTCTGGGAATCCCAATAGATTTTTGTAAAATGTTGAGTAACAGACCTAATCAGAAAACAAAACTAAAACTTGCTGTTTTGTTGTGTTTGGGGAATTTTGTATACAGGCTTATATGTAGCATAGGAGGGCCTTGATTTTTAAATACAGCTGCTTTCCAGTTCTAAGACTTGGAATTACATGCTCACCAGCCTGCTTTGCCTCAGAAGAGTTATTAAACAGGAGGAAAAAGTGTCATTCCCCCCTTCGTAGCTACCAAATGTTTCAACATTTAGTGACATTTCTACCCAATATCTTAAGAATAAAGGATTTTTAAAATAATAGGAAAGTTTAGATTGTGATATCAGTGACTTACCAGCACTGGCCCTTATAAGATGATGGCAGGGATGAGATTTGTTCTACTATAAATATTCATGTTTTCCTGCAGCTAATAATTTCTCCCTTTTGTTTTGAAAAATACTTCTCTTGATCAACTAAATATTCAAAATATTTTCCCATAATCAAACCCAAAACACTATTATAATCTCTTAAAATCTTATAAAGGCAATAAAAAATATGTAAAGGTTTGGAGAATATTTCTAGTAATGACTCTGATGTGATGACATTGTTTCCCCAACAATTTATACAACATGCAAAATGAATCTGTCAGAACTAGCTTGATAGACAATGGAATTGGATGATCTAATAGAATCTCTGATGAATGGGAGTGATGTTGTTAATGATTCTTTCCTAATCCATTTCAGCTGACTGTGGAGGACCTTTTGAACTATGGGAACCAAATTCAACCTTCAGTTCTCCAAACTTTCCAGACAAATACCCCAATCAAGCTTTCTGTGAGTATTTTCTTTCCCAGTTTACCAAAGAAAATGTATATAGCAGGGGAAAGTCCCTCTTAAACAGGCAAAGTAAATTACAAATTTGTTAAAATGAATACAGTAACATGTTTACTGCTATGAAATATTCATTAATGATTTGTTTGATTTCTGATAGTATTTATAATTACATCATTTCATTTTCTCCTTTACTTTTTCTCCCTCTAAAGTCTCCCATATACCC
>NW_021620961.1:5873921-5942889 GCF_004785775.1 Grammomys surdaster
TTCAAACTTATGACCTACTTTTTCCTAAATAACTTAAATGAAAACAAGGTAGTGGTGTCCAGCATACATTATTTTAATGAATTCTCACAATTATTCTCTAATGTTTTTATTAATATTGTAATTACAGAATAAAAACATAAAAGTAATACTCTTGCCCAAGATATTTCTCTCTTAACATTTCCTAGCTCACTGATATAATCTCTGGAGTATGTAGAGCAAGCTTGCAGTTTCATAGAACAAGGCCAATGAAAAAGATAAAGACAGCCAGTGTAGTATCTTCACATTTAGAGAACACATACTAGACTCGATAAAGACTAGAGCTAGGGTAACATGATTAGACTCCTAGCACGAATGAGCTAATAAAGGAGGCTATTGAAATACCTACATTTAGAGAAAGCAACCTACAAAAATATGTGCAAAAGCTACTGTGGGCCAGGGTAACTACCTAGAGACATTCACTATAGTTATCTGAAGACCGCATAGTCCGCATCACAAACCCATGTTCTGCATCCTGCCTTACAAAGACCATAATTCCAGAGGCATGGGCTGAAAAAGACAGTCATGTTTTTTTTTTTTTCCATGACCAAACCTAGGTAGGACCCAAATGCAGTATTGAGCCACTAACATTAATGTGTCTACAATGACAGTGACAATAAATTTTAAGATATGAGCCTTTCTTCATAGAGATGATCAGGCCTATCAAGGCAAACAGAGGTCACCAGGATAGATGAATAGGTAAACATTGGTTTAACATGATCTGGAAGTAGAAACAAAGATTGTCTGAGTCCAATTCCCAGCAACCACATGGTGGCTCACAACCATCTGCAATAGGATCTGATGCCCACTTGACATCACACTTGATGCTGAAGTCAACCAGAAATTATATCTTTTCATAAAGCAAAGATTTTTTAAAAAACATCTAAAACTCTAAAACTCACCATTGAACAAACTACGGGAAATTTTATTGCTTTTATTTTTGAGATTCTGTGATAGCATCATTTCCCCTTTCATTTCCTCCTTCTAAACACTCCAATATACCCCTTCTCACTCTCAAATTCATGGGTTCTTTTCACATGAGTCATTGCTACATTCATATACATGTATACATATACATACATATATAGATTGATAGATTATACATATATGCATGTATTTACATATATATACTCACATATACATGTATTATGTAACAGTAAAATGTTACTTATAAATGCTTTTAGGAATGATAATTTGTTAATAGGCAACCAAGTGGTAGGCTCTTCCCAGAGGAAGATTATTTCTTCTTACAAATGTTCAAGATATTATTAAAATGCAAGTAAAAGAAAGGCATTATAGAGAGACAGGAAAGGGATCTTCACAGACAAGTCCAAGATAACAGGACTTTAAGGAAAACCAATTAATTGTAATTGGTTAAAATTGGTAACATGAAGTTTTGCTCTCTGTTATGTAACTCGAATTTTTATATCAGAGAAAAGAGGAAATTTCCAGAAATTTACATGAGAAGCATGACAGAATCAGTTTGCATTTCAGGCAGATCCTTCTGTCTATGTATCATAGTTAGAGGCTGAGGAGGGAGCATCAGCAGCATCCAATCAGGACATAGGAAATGTCACTATCTGGGCTGGTGAGATGGCTCAGCAGTTAAGCTCTCTGATTGCTCTTCCGGAGGTCCTGAGTTCAAGTCCCAGCAACCACATGGTGATTCACAACCATCTGCAATGGGTTCTGATGCCCTCTTCTAGTGTGTATAATGACAACTACAGTGTACTCCCATATATAAAATAAATAAATCTTTAAAAAAAAAGAGTGTCAGTATCTTAAGTATCTTACACTCTCGAACGCTGAACAGCATAGGAGGCAGGACTGAAGTGTCTCAGGTTGGTTGTATGTGATAAAAAATATAAGGAAGGTCAACATAAGGTGAGACATCAAACAATGACCCATGAATATTCCAAATAGACAATCCATACAATCTGTGGTGTGTGTGTGTGTGTGGTCTACTTATCTTTTCATCAAATGAAGTTCATAGTACAAACACCTGGAGAAGTCAGTACTCTACAGAGAGAGGTTGATTCTTGAAGTGTGAGTGAGAATACTCAGAGTGTAGGAGGAAGTAGTACAGAAGAGAATCTGAATGGTAAACCAACTTAGAACTTAATTTTTAAAAAAGTAACATGTATTGAGGCAGGAAATTTATTTTTTACAGAAGTAATGGCTTGTAATTTATTTTAATGAATGGAGACCCTTTCAAATAAATATCAGAGTTTGCTTATTTAATCACAGAAAATTAGATGAACTGAGGCTGGCTAGGCATCTTATCAAGTAAAGACTCTTGCCAACAAGTCAGATATCCTCTGATTCTGGGAATCTCAATGGTAGACGAAGAAAATGACTTCAACAAATCATCCTGTGTGCCCACTGGGAAGTTCGTCTCAGCCACACACACACACCAAACACATGCATGTAGGCACACAGACACATACACACAATACAAATTTTAAAAAAATGAAAATAAATAAAAAATACAAAGATGTACATTGTAAATTGTCACTATTTATTGTACTCAAGGTATATGGAATTTAAATGCACAGAGGGGGAAAAACATTCAACTTCATTTTCAAGAATTCGATTTAGAAGACATCCATGATGTGGTTGAAATTAGAGACGGAGAAGAATTTGACTCCCTGCTCTTAGGTAAGACTGAAATTTCAACCCTCTAAAAGTTATATAGCTGAAGATACTGGATTTACAGAGAGAGTACACTGAAGCACATATAAGCATCTCACAGTTGGCAAGATGAAAATGTAACAGCAAGGTAGCATGTCAAAGATTTTCCACTCTACTCAAAATTTTTTTCAAACAATATATTCTGATAATGATTTCCCTTCTGCCAAGTGTTCCCAGGATACACTGAGTTTTATTTTGGGACATGTTTTCAATACTGACAAGATTACACTCTTCTAGAATAGTCTTTGTTAATCAGGATTGATATATTTGCTTCACAGTTATTAAAAGTTGGTAATAATTAACTAGAAATGTGCCATGTGTATCCTACTATGTAGTTTTATGAAATATGTGTACAACAGGTATTCAAAAATAATTATTAAACCAGATTTCCTCTGGCCTTAACATATCCAACTACTGTCCCTTGTAAATATTTTAAGTCATCTTATTCTATATTTTACTACCATTTTGTTTATTATTGTCCATGGCATCCTCTTCTTCTCAACAGCTGAGAATGATTCAAGTTACTAATGTTTATTTTTCACTATGGCTATTGATAATTACTTTCTAACTACACATGAGAAATATTTGTGTCTGGATAATAAAACATATACTAGCACATTTAAAGGTTATTAGCAAAACATAAGACTACATTATATTATTTAGAAATTCATTTTAAGAAAGAAACATTTTTGATAAGGCAAACCACACATTAAATTACAAAGAACCTTACAAGTTCAACTGGGAAGCATGAACTACCAAAACGAGTTTTATCTACCTGTCCTTGTAATTCATATTCATCTTTAATTATAAAATCTACCTGAAGTTCTTTAAATTAGGTTAGTGTTATATAAAAATTATAACACGAAAATGAAAACTCACCATGAGTCTCTACTCTCTAAAGGACCAGGATAATAGTGATGTTTCCCCAGATGTGTCAGGAAAACCCCACAGAGTTCCAGATCACATCTTTCTGGAATTGATTGTCAGAGCAACACACAAAATAAATCAAAAATGAAATCATATGGGACTAGCAAGAATAGGGAAACATTTCATCTGGATCTTTATCTCCATTTGTAAACACATTTCCAGTGATTTTTGATGTTGCTTTGTTGTTGACATAGTTACTTATTTTCAGGCTAAATTGTGTTACTTAATAAAAACTCTGCTCATATGATCACAGAAAATAACAGTTTATTATTTTACTTTTTTTTAAAATTTTACTTCTTAATATTCACACAAATCCAAAGAAATAAAAAGTCGAGAAGGATATCTTAATGATACTGTAACTTTAAGTTAGAAATTGTTTTGTTCTGGAATTATTTTTCTGCTTCTAATAGAAAAGGTAGATAAGAATCAGCATCTAGACTATAAGAATACGTATATGCGGGTGAGCCCCGCTGTATACAGTCCTACCTCTTGAACTTACAGTCAGTCTCCTTTTCCTTTGCCGGCAGCTGTGTACACAGGACCTGGTCCTGTGAAGGACTTGTTCTCTACCACGAACAGAATGACTGTGATTTTCTCCACAAACTTGGAGACCGGCCGCAAGGGCTTCAAAGCAAATTTCACTTCCGGCTATTACTTGGGGATTCCAGGTAAGTAACACACACCTCCTCAGAGCAGATGGGAACCAAACAAGAAAACAAAACCCACTTGAAGCCCAAGTCACTACGTATAAATTTGCACTCTGAGATTCTATTTTGTTTTTTTCAGCATATTTCAGTTTTTCATCTTTCTCTTTATCAATATAATGGTTATCTAAGTTTCGTCACAGCAGGAGTACACGACATGTATTGTGCATCAATTAACACTTCTCTGACTTCTACTCACCAAAGTTAAAGTTTAACATAAAGTTCAAAGTAAAGTAATTGGTTCAGTGAGGAAGGGAATTTTCTTTTGTCAAGGCATTGTTGAGAGAGGAGGAGGGAGATTAGCCCCGAACTGCTAGGATGCAAATGACACCCAACTAAAATATTAACTGCAAGGGAAATTCTGGGAGTCAGTAAACGGGATGCAAGACGGCACACTGAAGAAAAACTCAAAATGAAGAACACACAGCATCAAGTTCAGAAAAAAAAACGCATGGGGAAAAATAATACTTTCTAGGACTGATGAAAATGAACTGGAAAATCTTGACATCTACTGTGTTTTGTAAAATAACAATTAATTAGAAACTATCAATATTATAGCCTTTTCTACTTAACATTTTGAGTTTCAAAAAGAATAATAGTCACAAGAAAAATATATATCCGAGCACATTGATTACTGAATCAATTTTAATGGGTATGGCCCTCATGCCTCACTGGACAACGACAGGGGGACCGGAGCCATTACAAGGTCCCCTTCAATTACTGGAGGTCAGGCCTCTATCCCCGCCTTCGCAAGATTAGAATCGCCACACCCCTTCTATACTTTATTCTAAATGTAAGGTAAAGAAATGATAACATCCAGAAGAAAGAGAAACAGTTCCACTAAGATATTCATGATTCCTGGTGGTAAAAAATATATATATATAATCATTTGTGGCCATTTGTCATCTCAGTAATCTGTTTAAAAATAAGTGTGTGAAACAAATTGATAATTTCATTTACTAGAACCTGCCTAATAAAATTATGTTTTGAGATATATAATCTACTTTTCTCCTGTTATAAAAATTTGGAGAAAATGCCAGTCATAACCTCCTAAAAATACCTTCATTAAGATAAATTAAATTTCGGGTACAAAGAGAGGATATTTTAAAGCTTAAAACAGACAAACATCCCCAGTTATCATTTTTCTGCTACCAAGAGAGAATAAATATACATCCCCTCCATATCTAGTTATTTAAAGAGAAAAGTGGTAAGTGGTAGAATAGAGTCAAGGACAGGAGTATTGACTTAACAGAGAAATATTTTAGAGCACAGGGAGAGAGAGAGAGAGAGAGAGAGAGAGAGAGAGAGAGAGAGAGAGAGAAACTTAAAATAACAATTTTTGAGACTCACATGTATGTATACAAATATATTATATTATATTCACCCTCTTGCTCCAGCTTTCCCTCTCAACATTATACCCTCTGCTTTTTAAATTGTATATTTACATTTGCTTAGTGAGTTTGTGTATGGACATCTATATATTGCCATTAATGCTAAAGTCAGAGAACTATTGTAAGAGTTCATTCTCTTCTTCTACCAAGTGGATCCCTGAGTTCAAACTTAGTTTCTTTGCCTTTGCAGCAATTACAGTGATCCATTAAGTTTTATCCTTCTCAGTCCAATTAATATTACGTCTATTCACACGAGTATGGGGTCGTCTAGTGGACTATGGGTAATCTTCTAATGACTACATTCCCAAAGAAAAATGGACCTCCTTCCTTTAGTAACTATCAACCTCCAGTAGCACAGCAGATAAGGATAATGGGTCATTTTTCTGTGGGAAAAAATGGTTCCAAGAAAGCTACTTATGATCCAATAATCTCAGAAAGATTAATTTATATACACACTCAGTCTTGAATGAGTAAAAATACATAAAATTAGGTAAAAAGGGAAGGAGAATGTATCCATGTTGGGGGCTTGGGGAGTGTAATCAAGCATGTATAAAACCTTTAAAGAAATAGTTTAAAAATCTCTCATTAAAATGTACCAATATTTAATACTTTTGTCAGATTTGACACTAAACCTTAGATTCCTAGCTGACTTGATTTCCTTCAAGGGGTATCACCTTTGGTCATTATGAATAAACCCTGAGTGTTACAGTAATGACTGGTCTGGCAAGACTTACAAACACAATAATGACAAAAATAGCATGGGGTTAACCAACAAAGTTCTGGTTGGATTTGCAAACAAAAAGTGATGACTATGAGAAAAAAAAAACTTGTAAGGAGAGAGAATAATGGTAGAAAAAGTGACAAGATCCTGGCATTTTATACCTGTATGAATTTTGTGAAATTCATACAGGTATAAAAAATCAATATAAGTTGAATGCCACGTTCCTCAAAAAACTGTCAAATTAGCCAACACAGAGCAATTGTTTCTAGAGAAAAACGAGGTAATATTATCTATACTTTTCATAACTTTTGCCAAAGGCCAATACCTACCTTTGTTTTATATGTATTTCTGATTAATGACACTGTACCAAATGTGTGCACAGCATACACACACACACACACAAACACGCCAAATGAATAGTTAATTTTGAGTAACTTTTTTCCATGGAAGTAGTTCTTCCTTTTATGATAGAATTTTGATTCTAATTTATATTTGCTAGTTGTTTTCAAACTAGAGGTCTCATGAGTTATCAAAGGTTTGTTATCAAAAGGTTGTGTTTCTGCTCCCAGATTTCGAATGTACCACAGAGCATGAGGTGTTAAGTGTCTCCGTGTTCAGCTGTGCAAGCACACAGTATTGATGTTATATGTGATCTGAACAGAGCTCTTCTGGTCATAAAGCTCTTCTTTCAAAAGTCACAATGATAAGTCTCTTTGAGGGAGGTAACTCCTAGCCATACCTGAGATCTTTAGGGTTGGGTCATTTTAAGAACAATCTCAGTTACCTCTTGGAATTTTCCCTGATGCAGTTTTGGAAAAAAAAAAAAAAAAGATGGCTGACCAAGGTTTAATTTATATTCATTTAAGCCATGTGTGCACCATTAGTGCCGTTTCTGAAGCAATCTAGGTAAGAAATTTTGGAGTATTTCAAAATTGAATTGTATTGAAGCTTCTTCCTTCAAGCACTAAAGCAAATGTCTGATATTTAAAGGTCCATAAATGGAATGAGTATCCAAAAATCTTCAACTTGTGGTTTGTTTGTTTGTTTTGCTTTATAAAATAAACAGAGCCCTGCCAGGATGACGAATTTCAGTGCAAAGACGGAAAATGCATTCCTATGGGGAATCTCTGTGATAACTACCCACACTGTACTGATGGCTCAGATGAAGCACATTGTGGTATGTCTTACTTCCATGAAAATACATGTGTTGTATTTACTTTGTTTTTAGATTCTACAACCATGAAAGAAAGAATACATATTGTTTCATTGCAAGTGTTGAAGAATGTGAACCACTCTCCTGATATGAGCTTTGAAACCGTTTTGGTTTATAGTAAAACATTTGTGTGTGTGTGTGTGTGTGTGTGTGTGTGTGTGTGTATGTTGTGTGTGTGTGTATGTAATATATATATATGTACATATGTATATACATATGTGTGTGTGTATGTGTGTAGTTTGTATATGTTGCTTGTTAAGTTTTGTTACATGTAATAGCTGTAAGTCTAGGACAAAAGAATTCAGTCAGAAACATAAATATCAAAAACAAATATAACCAAACCAGGCACCTTAGAACCTGGCCCATTTGCTACTCTATTTTGCTTAATGCCTTCAGAAGGAGCACCTGTATGTGTATTATTACTGACTTCTCTGGTTTGGATTCTTTTTCTTTTTAGTTCTTAAGTGTCTTCTACTTCTGCTTTGATTAGTTTCCAGCCAAGCCCTCATTTCAGGTTGCAATGGTGATATGAATAATGTATTATTATATATTATTTTGATTTTATTTCTAAAAAAGTATTACAAATATTATGTGCATTGCAATATAAATAAGTGTGATTAAAGAGTCCCATATTAATAAATAACTTGATTTACCCCTGAAGAAACTGAGTTTTGAAGAAGTTATGCACCTGTCAATGATCACATGCCTCACAAGAGCTAAGGTTGTTTGAACCACCATCTGTTTAATGCAATATCAAACTCTTTTAATGAAAAAATAAAGTAAAATAATAAGAGCATGCTGTTTGTAGGTCAGATTGCCATCGCTGAAAATTTCTTTCCTTGAAAACTAGCTTAAGTTGAACCCTTTCCTGGGCATAATGACCGTAATATTCTCTGCAGAATGTTTGTAAGATAGTGGGAAGAAGAAGAGAATCGAAGAGCAAATACAGCAAAGAAAAATACATTTCTGGAAAGGCAGCTCAAGTGTACAATAAACATGAGCTTTCTCCTGAATTTCATTTTCCCTCTTCTAGTTTATAAGTTTATAAGCAATGTTTTTCATAAATAAATTTTAATAAATAACAAAATGTACAATTTTATTTTGTTCATTTGCTGGGAAATAAACTTGAATGGTTTGCTTCTTTTCATTTTATAGTCATAGAAAAAGACAAAAGAATATCAACTCAATTTGGATTTTTCAATTTATATCTTCTAAGATACTCTTCAAAAACTTCCAACCAATTGCTAATCAAGATGTTAAGTATGAGCACCTTTCCTCAAGGCTGCCATTCCTCAATGAACTTAACCAAGATGACACTGTGTATAATCTAATATCCATAATGAATATCTATGTACTTATTGGTGTTTTACAAATTCTGTTGAAATTTTAAAAATTATAAGTATAACTTTATGGGATGCAAAGTGACATTTTGCTCTATGCATCCAGTGTGAAATGAACAAACCTTTAATCAATAGAAATAGCACCTCAAGTGCTTAATATTTGTTTGTGATGAGGTAGTTTGAAATTTATTTATTTATTTTAGCAATTTAAGAGTAGATAGTCCTCATATTTGTACTGTGTACTTAGTCACAAAAACTTTCTTCCTCCAGTATAGACGAATTTTTCTCTTTGACAAAAATTTCCACATGGCCCCCACCCCCTTGTTTTTTGTAACTACCATCCTATTCTCTGTATTTCTAGTGAGTTTTCTCAATGGCACAAGGAGCAACAATGGATTGGTACAGTTCAATATCCATAGCATATGGCATATAGCTTGTGCCGAGAACTGGACCATACAAATTTCAAATCAAGTTTGTCATCTTCTGGGACTAGGGTAAGTGATTATAATCTGCTTTCCAATTTTTACTATTAATAGTTGTAGTGTTTGTGTGTGTCTCTCTCTGTGTGTGTGTGTGTGTGTGTGTGTGTGTGAGAGAGAGAGAGAGAGAGAGAGAGAGAGAGAGAGAGAGAGAGAGAGTAGGAATAGGTATATGCATGCCTCAGGATGAACATGTGAAGGTCAGAGGACAACGAAGTTTTAGAATTTGGTATTTGAAATTATATTTTATTTGCTAATATAACCAACACTGATCATAGATTAAAAATGCTAAATAATATACTTGCAAATCAAATATGGACAGGTATTAAAAGGATTATCCATTATGACCAAGTTGGATTTATCCCACAGAAATGAATATAATAAACCATATAGTGAACTTATGGACAAAAAAACCAAAACATAGTCACCTCAGTACATGCAAAATTAATTAATTAATTAATTAGTTAGTTAATTAATAATAAAAATAATTTTTTAAAATCCCTCTGAGACAACTTTTTGAGTTGGTTCTCTTTTTCCACCATGTGACAGTAGGTGTCCAACACAGTTAAATCAAGAGTTAGTGACGGAAGCTGTTATACATTGACTCATTTCACTGAAACACCACTGAGCTCCATTTTAAAAGATTGACAATTTTGGCTTATTTGAAATTTATAGTATAAAATTAAAAAATGTTTGTTACCAAAAAAGAAAAATAACCATTAATCCATCCTCCGACTCAAATAAGAATTGTGCTGGTGGATTTGTAAACCTATGAATTTGGGGACATTCCATATATTGTATTTGACAATATTTGTCACTATTCTCATCTTCACTCTTCTCTCCATACCCACCCAACAACGTGCTTCCATTCATTTTGTTCTTGTGAGCCCATCAGGTCTAATTAGTAATGCCTAGACTTTTTTTTATGAAAATCAAATTGATCAACATCTCAGTTTGATATATATATATATATATATATATATATATATACATATATATATATATATATGCACATGAACATAAATATATGTATGTCTGTGTATTAACAATAAACAAAGAGATCATGAATTTGAAAGAGAGCAAGGGGTATTTTAAGGGGTTAGAATGGATGGAAGACGGGATAGATGTTTCAATTATATTATAATTTCAAAGGTGAAAAACCAAAAAATGTTTAATTAATTTGAGTTAAGTATCTGAGATGAAGTGATTTTTTTTTACAGATGCAAAACAGAATATACTAGAATAAATGTATTTGTCTTTAGTGCAATTAAACTTTGTAAGTATATTGGGATTATTCCTTATTCAGAAATAAAAGCATTAGTGATGGTACTAAATCAGGTCCATGAATGAATACATTATGATTTGGTTTTACATATTTATATGGTAGAGATAAACATGTCAACAGAAAATTACTGTATACTATTTTTAAATGTGGTAGAGGAGACTTGAACTCATTTAGAGCCTATCAGCAAAGGCTTTCAAGGGACTAGTCTGAGTTGAGTGAATATAAATCAATTCTACAACACTGAGTCCTATTATTTATGTGTTATCTCATCCCCAGACAGACTCTACTGTCTGGTCCATTGACCTCATTTCCTATGGATTGCAGTTCTTGCTGTGAGACATAGCGATCAAGAGAGAGGGTCCTCCAGTATAGAAAATAAGTGACACAGTCTATTGCCTTAGATACAATATTTTTGAGAAAGGCCAGGTACTTGTTTTCTTCTGAAGTGATACAGGTAATTTGTTTAAAGATGTTAATCTTTGTTCTTATCCATGCTTATTAGTCTCCATAGTGCTTTAATAACTGAAAGGACATTACAGCATTAATGAGAGTTGTCTAGACTAGTATATGAAAATAGAAAAAAAACATATTGTGTTTAAACGATGTGTTTGGTACCCCGAGAACTAATTTAGGATCCCATTTATTAAGCATGGGCTGTATTCTCTCAAGTTTATTTATACAGATTGTGTATGAACTGCAATTCTCCATGGATTTGTAAAAATCCCATGAGGATTTGTAAAAATCCCATCAGCCTTTACTCCTTTGTATTAAACATTTTAATTCCATCTCATTTATAGCATCCATAAGTAAAAAGGACTTTGAATAACATTTTTATGTCTTTGATGAAAGTAAGAAAGTATTATTTGGTTGGTTTGATTGATTTGCTTTGTTTTTACATTGAGGTAATGCTAAAGTTAATGGTGAGATTTCCATTGTTTTTTCTAAGAAGAGAACCAAAGTTTTGGCCCAATCCATGCACATGAGATTTGCCTGGAAATCATTAAAATTAATATTTAGAAAATATTAGTTGGAAATAGAGCTAGTCATTTATTTCCTAATTAGACATTGGGAGGGGTTGTTAACTCTCCTAAGAGTTCTGTGCAATATATCTCTACTTTACATAACAGACTCGTGTTTTTTTATCCTCTCACTCTCTAAGCTGGACATAAATAGACTTGTATCAGGCTTCTTCTACTTCAAAGTGTTTATAAACCTGAAGTAGAGGATGACTTTTGTTCTTCAAATGCAGTTACCATAATTAACTGGAAGAAAGGGAAGGAAAAAATGTGGTAATTATATTATCTCAAAAATAAAATGAATGATCCCACGCAAACACACATTTATTTTATTCCTCAATTTGTCATGAGGTACTGAAAACCTGAAATTAAAATTGGTATCTTATACTGGCTTGATAAATTGATAGACATTATTCTGGTTCCTGTATGTGCTATCAGTGTCCTGATAATTTTCAACTATGTAGTCAAAGCTTTAATTCATCACAACTCTAAACACACACACACACACAGAATGAGAATGAGAGGGAGGCAGAAGATCAGGACAGATTGCCAGAGTTAGTTTGGGGTTAAGCAGAGCAATTTAGTCAGTAGCTGAATCAGTCAGCTTAGACTCGACTAAGATGACTACTTAAATAATTTCAGTAACTGGTACCCTTTACTAAGAGCATGTCCTGACATACTACAATTCACACCCATTTTCCCCTGCTTTAAAATTAAGGATGCCTCAATTAAAAAATAACTGAGGAGCTAATGAGCTGCAGTAGCTTGACAGTTTCTCAACATTCATCTCTGATCAATCATTAACTTATGAGGCTGGTCAATGGACATAGGCAAGGTATGCCAACAAGTTATAACTCAAGAACTAAAACAGTATAGAGATGATTTGCCTAGGTGTACAACAGTAGTCTGGCTTAGACATACCCACGTGTGCACGCATGCGTAAACAAACAGGTGTATCCCCACAAATATGTGCACAATAGATAAAGACATAAAAAATGTAATTAAAATAAAACCCGTCACACTTGAGAGAATAAAGTTGAAGGAGATTCATGCTGCACAAAGTACTCAAGATAGTGTCCATGGAGGACCCTGCCTCCTCGACAAGCTCCTGAAAACATCGACACTCAGCATCACTTATTCTTGGTTGAAGAGCCAGCAGTTTGTTTTCTTCCAAACACTATTATGTCTGTAAGATAACAGAAGCGAATGACAATACTGGCCTAATGATTTCTCTCTTTCTGTGAGTATGGTGTCTTGCACAAAGGAGGGATTGATTGGGTCAAGATAACTTTTCTATTGACCTTTCTTTGCTTCTATCCATGGGTTTCAAACTAGACCTGAGGTCAGAAAAATCTGAAAATTCAATACGTTTACCTACACTTGAAAAGTTTTCTTAGGTGAGTGATAGGTTTATTGCTATACATGTAGCAAATGAATGAGATTGCAATTAAAATATGTCCAGGTCACACGTGGTGTTTCATAATTGCCCACTGTTGAGACAGTCAGAGTGGGATACTTTGTTTCTGACTCTCTTCCATCCACCAATCCCCTGTCTATAAAAGTCCTGAACTCTGTCCTGCCAAATCAATCCCCTCCTTACTCTCCAATCAGAAGAGAAAGCTCTTCATTCTCCAAAAGCCTTTTTAGCTTAATCCCACCTGGCTCTATTCATTGCTTAAACCTTTTGGGCTGTGAAATGAGCTAGAGTGTCAGGCTGCACTATTTGCAGCATGCATTATTATTGCTTCAGCTTTAGTGTGTCCAAGGGCTTAAAACATCTCTACCTAAGCTCTTGCTGCAGGGAAGAATCCTTATCTCAGCAAATGCAGTCTGAGTAGCAAGACAAAAGAGAGGGAACCTAAGCAGGGCCTGAGAAGAGTGCCTGAAGACTGAATACCATCGAAGAAGCCTAAGGATAGCCTCTTTTTCGCTCCCTAGAATTCCATTATAAGTATATTTTTACACTCCATCTGTGACCTAAAAAGTAAGAATGTTTGTATGTAGATGCTTCTCTTCTCACATAGAATAGATTTTTCCTGAAGTCAGGAGAGCCCTTTAAGGGTATATAAGCTATAAAATTTATAATAATGGTTTGGAAATAGGTTGCTAGGAGACACTACTATGTAAACAGGGTAAAGCTTTATGGTGAACTCCGTGATACTAAATCTCTAGTCATTTCAGACACTTGTGGGAATGGGCACTGGAGTTTGTAAAATGAATATATCTGGAAATTATTACAACCTTTTTTTAACTACTTGCACTCATCAAAGATTGTTTCTCTGTGATGTAACAAAAATAATATACTATATTGGTCCTCTTGATTCGATTTAATACACTATGAGAAATTTTTTGAATAATGAAGAATGACATCACATAGAGTTACTAATCTCTTATTTTCCATGTATTGTTTACATTTTTATTCTGTGTTAATCAATAGTGTCCCTTAAACTTTTGTTGCTTTGTATTCTATTTATTCTGAGTCAGACTTAAATAAATTATTTCTAGGGAGAAAAGGTAAAATTAAGTTGGCAGGATTTTAAATCCACACAGTCTACTTCTAATTAAGTTCCCAAATGGAAATAAAAAGATAAACCAGAAAACTTTGTAGACTACTTTTAGGATTGTGATGTCAATATTAAACATGAAAGTGTGTGCATGTGAATATTTTATAGATTTTGTTCAAAAGGCATATTGTTTTCTAAGCAAACTAAAGGTGGTATGATGCTGAGTCTCTGCAATCCTCGCACTCAAGACTTAATCCAACACTCAACAGGAGTATTGAAAGCTCAAGGTTAACTAGGATGGATAATAGGAGTAACATCAACCTCGGATATTATAGCAAGACTCTGTCTATATAACTACATAACTAAATGTACTTTGTTTAGTTTCTTTTCATCTGAATCACATAGAAAGAAATAATTTGTGTTCTTTTTCCATGAAAATAAAAAATTTCTACTACTTCTCTAGGCAGTACCAACATCACCAGAGAACATCATTTTTGAGATCCCTAAGGGAAGAGTACGTGTCTATTATTCTTAAAGATCATTTTCTAGCCTTCCTTTCATTCAGAATACATGTGCAGATGTCATTAAACACAGTCTCACCATGTATCACCAATAGCTTATATGTAATAAGTAGAGTAGGCTAAAATATTTCTAAAAATTATAATTTAATATTTTCTATTTTTATTTAGATTTCTACAGATATTGACAGGCCTTTTCAAGTCCTATCTTAAAGAAATTTCAAAGGAACAGGGATAGCTAGGGAAATTGAATTGTCTAATATCCAAATGCCTATAATACATTTTAATGAAGAACTCTTGTTCTCTGTTTTATGCATTTACTAAAACAGATTCAAATAGTTAGAAATCAAGTTGGAAGCAAAAAGACAGAACTTTGTAATACTTTAATAAACAGAGCTTATATTTCCCCATGACATTGTTACCTTTCTATAGCAAATATTAGTATCGTTTGAAAGGTTTCTGACAGCAGTATGATGGGCTGGCAACCTGACTTTCTGATCCCATTGATCTAAAATGTTTCTGGGTAATTTATAGTTTTAATCTTTAATTTTCTGGAGTGACATCTGCTACTGTTGACAAAACACTGTGACAATGCCTCCTGAAAGATAAGAGACATTGAGAGAACTGCTTAGAAAAATGCTAAAAGATAGCAAACCATAGGCAGAATAAAGAACTGTAACTTGAGTAAACAAAAGAAGAAAGCTTTCTAAAGAGATTAGAGAGTAATTATCACCATGGACTTTACCCTCCTACCATGAAGTGTACTAAGCAGTTCCAGCACTGAAGGCTGAAGCTGACATAAACAAATAGAGATTCTACATTCAGAAAGTATTGATGTGATGAGATTACCAGAAGCCACACGTTGATAAAATTTAGAGCTCTTGATCTACATTTGCAAAAGTGTGTGAGTCTTCACTTGTAACTATTTTATATCTGTAAAGGTCTTGATGACTCAAGCATCCCTAACGTTCTACATCCACTTCTGCCCTTTTTTCTAAGCTTCAGCAAATGCATTACATAGAGCTATTTAAATGAAATAATGCTTCTGATCATGTGGTTGGAGAAAATGTTATAAAATCTAAAAATAACAATAGCAAAACTTTGTTTCGTTAAATCTATTTGATATTTTATTAAAGGAAGATTAATGACTTTGTGTTCCTTCATTACATTTATCTGCTTATCAAATGAAAGTGAAATATATCAAATATTGGAACATTAGACAGAGCATCTATTTTCTCATCTGATTGTTCAGTGCCTGGAAAGCACCAAATAAATGTTAAGACTGCTGAATGCTTTAGAAAGAAGAGGAGCTATGATTTGAACATTTTTTCTTTTCATTAATTATAAGAATTTGGGGTGCCCATGGCACATTTCCTGTGTATCCAAACACACTCTTACTGTTTGCTGTTATCCAGGGGAGACATTAAATATTCTGAAGAGGTAACAAGAAGACTCAACATAGTATTTCAGGAGATAGAGACCATCTTGTCTCCTAATAACTATAGATAACAATAAAAGCAATATATTCAGAATCCAGAGACAAAGATGATGATGATGATGATGATTTTTATTACTATTTTTGTTATTTTGACTGTTGATGGTTTTCCACATGCATATTGTATCATTTTTAACCATCACTCTTTCCCTTTCCGTGTTCTTCCCACTGACTTTCAAATTTAAAGGCATAGTTTTATCTTAATACTAAAATATTGATTGAATAAAAGAACTAAAAAAAAAAGATTGGGATTGAAATTTAACTGTCTGGCTAAATTTTAAAGTACAAGTAAAATTAATTAAGAGAAACCTTCAGTAAGCCTCACAGCAGATGGTGCAGATACCACAGGTTGTAGCCTAAAGGATTTGATGCCCTTTTACTTGAAGGTGTCTTTTGTCACCCTGTGGTGGCTTACCAGTTGGCAACTGCAGATCAAGGCTATAGAGGCCCTCAGAGCAACCAAATGTCTTCTACCATAGATTTAGGATTGCTTTGACTTTAAATGTAATGAGATAACAAAAACAAAGAGAAAATTAGAAAACTAAACTGAAAATCTTATTTCTCTATGTAGATCTTAGGCGATTTGATTTCTTGAAAGATGAGTTATACCTGGTGAAAGAAAGGTTTAAATCATGTGCACTGTATTTACTTTTCTCATTCAAATTTAATTCAAATTGTACACAAGCTGATCCATTAAACTATTCACATCCACTCAATAACACCGAAAAGAAAAACAGAACAGAAGTCAGATCCTCAAGAGAAATGTGCAGTGACCTTGTAATATAATGTAAGATACTCAAACAAGTACAAAAGGCATTTCCCAAAAATTGACTATATTTAATGTCATTAATAATAATTTTGCTAATAGTATATAATAGTGTTTGATATCATATATATTGAAAATAGATTTCTTCTCTTATACAATGTATCCTGACCACAGTTTCCCCTCCCTCCTCTTCTTCCAAGTAATAACATAATTTACTTCAAATTATGTATCATTAAATAATTTAAAATGTAACATATTACTGTTGGTAATTTTATCTCCTGTTCATATGTCATTTATCCTACCATAGGAGTGCAAACTTGTCAATGCCAATATTATCTACTGGAAATGGACCATTTGTAAGATTAAACAAAGCCCCTAATGGAAGCTTGATACTAACACCTAGGTGGGTACTAAGATATTTTATTCTTATTTGGTACATAGGACTAGATAAAAAAAATATTTGAAGCCAAGAGTATGTCAGTGGCACTACATACTTACCATGCGCATGTGAAAATTGTTCAATTTCTTTTATTTGTGAAATGTCAAGCAACATCTGTATTTCTTTTCTTCTGATAGGATTGTTTTATCTTAATTTTTAGCTGGGCAGTGGTAGCACACGCCTTTAATCCCAGCACTTGGGAGGCAGAGGCAGGTAGATTTCTGAGTTTGAGGCCAGCCTGGTCTACAGAGTGAGTTCCAGGACAGCCGGGGCTATACAGAGAAACCCTGTCTTGAAAAACAAAAAAACAAAACAAAATTTGTATAAGACAATCTAAAGAACTATAATCCATTAATGTTCTGGCATACAGAAAGGAAGATGTTATACTATAATACTATTCTTATTCTCATATTCTAAAGAAGTATAAATTGTAAGCCTTAGAATAAATAAAGTGTCTTTCCTCTATTCAAAAGTATGTCATAATAAACTATGTAAATACTCCTATTTAGGTATTCGTGTGATTTTTGTTTGAAATTGATGAAATTGGACTCTGAATCTCATAATTCCACTACAGACAAACTCTGGATGAGAATGACTTCAAGGAGGGATCAAATTGCACTCTAAAAATTAGCATCCTATTACCAGTACACTTCATTTAACACATTTGATGCTAAAACAGCATCAGGTTATCCCATTACTCATGAAAGTTAGCACTCCCAAAAGCTCAAGTAATAAAACAAATTTGTCAGGCTTACATTTAGTATCAATGAAAGAACCTAGGGGTTTAGTATTTTCTATCAGTGTTGACTGATATGAGTCTCAGTGGGTTTGAGCCAAAACACGTGAAAGTTTTCACACAGGTTTCCCAGCTTCTTTTCTAATAAGGCATTCTGGAAATCGTGGTTCTCCAGTATGTTGAGAATTCTACCTATTCAGTTTTTCTAGATGTAAATATTAGTAAGAAAAGGAAAAAATAGTTTTCAAATTAATTGAATGCCTCTTTTAGAGAAGAAACATATTATTCCATTTATTCTTTTTTCTTACTTTTTTATTCAAATTACATCCTGACTGCAGCCCCCTCCTTCCTCTTTTCCCAGTCCCATCCTCACAAGTCCCTTCCCTATTGCCCCCTCCCTTCTTTGAGGAGAAAGAGAGGCCCACACACACCTGAGTACCAACACACCCTAGCACATAAAATTGTAGCAGGACTAAGTACATCCACTCCCACTGAGGCCCAGCAAGGTAGTTCAACCAAAGGAAGGGAATCCAGAGCCAGGCAGCAAGTCAGAGACAGTGCCTGCTTCAGTTGTTAGGGTACCCAATGAAGACCCAGCTACACATCTGTTACAAGGTATAGGGGGCCAGGTGACAGTTTCAACTAATGTTAGGGCCATTATTATACTTACATTCATAATATTTGAAAAAAAGACTTTATATATAAATGCATTCTTTACATTTCTTTACACTATAAAAGCCAATTAGCTAAATGTCTTCAATCCTTTCCTTAATTGGCCATATTATACTGGACTGGCAAAATTGAGACATATTGATTTATTCAATCCGCTAGTTAATTAATGTTATATAGTTACAACATTTAGTGTAATGTAGAATAATAGTGTTTTTGAGAGTATTCTTATTCTAAAAGTTGTAAGAAAAACAAGGAAGAAGTTATCAGAGAAAATGTGAAATTTCTTGTTAAATGGTAACGAAATATTAATTGCTTCTATGCCCGATTAAAAATATTTAAACATATTTTGCTCTTTCTACGGCCAGTAACAATGTCCTAGAAGCCATGCTGAATATGGATTTTTATTGATAAGTACTGTAGATGTGAAAAGCATTTTTGTGAGACTTGAAAGTATCCTATAATACATCCTGTAAGGTACTTTTTATTCAAACACATAAAAAGGAAAGTTAATTGGGATTTTTTTGAGTCCTTTTATACAGAAATATATAGAAAAACTGATCATTAACAAAGTAAATTTTCTTATATTTCTATTGAAGTTGTATTAAATATTAAAAGAGAATATTGATAATAGAATGTAGTCATATGTTCTTTTAAAGAAGCTTTACTATGCATGTTCTAAATGGAATTCCTTTAGTGAGCACATAGCATTGTTTTGTGTTTTTCCTTTTATCCTTTCCCGAGGAAAGAATACTTAAGCAACATGCACACCTCATTTAAGTAAGTACATAAGTGTAAAGCATTTAATTCTATGTGTGGGCACACATATATAAATATTTAATGTGTAAGAGATCCTCAAAGGCAGAACAGAAGCAGTGTTATGATTCCTGGTGTAACATTGACCTCTGCTGGTAGAATTGTATAACACCTCATAAACAATTTTGTTTTTTTAATGTAAGGTTTTATTGGCTTTGGGAAAACCAAATTTCAAATTATGGGTGATGTGATTTCAGCAGTTTATGAGAAGTCGTTAATTTATAGTCTCCATGCACATGTTTGCCTCTTTTATAAGAGGAAGCTGCAGCTCACTCATTTACTTTCCAGAATGAATTTCAGAGCCTCACAGAAAGACTCATCGTTGAACAGCCCTGAAGATGATGAGACCAGAGGCTGGCTTTATCGGTTCTCCTTTTCCTTACAGTCTTACAGTAGAAGTCTTTCCTATAGTGGTAGTCTTTTCTACTACTTCTGTCACCAAATGGCCAACCGTAGTCTAAAAGTATTAAAGGGTAAATCCATACAGTAGCAGTTCGTTAGCTTCAGTAATTGCCAATCTAGATAGCAGTAGCCAATCTTTGTCCGGAATGAACCATCTCTTTCTGTGGCATGAACAAGGCATGCATTACCTTTCTACTAATTGTTCAGAAATTAGTTTAATTCCCAAGATTACTAGAGATGTTCAGTGCTTTTCTCCAAGTAGGTCATGTTTTGCACAACAGTAGTAGCACCAGAGTAAAGAAATACTGTGTTTGTTTAAGTAAAAGTTTTCTAGCTAATAAGGAGAGAAAGAAAAGTCGTATACTAATATTGCTAAAAAAATTACAGCCTGTCATAAGCATGTGTTATCTAGTCACAAAAAGATGGAGAAGAAAAATAATCAACTTGCATTATTTTCATCACCAAAACCCAAAATTCAGGATTTACAACCATGATGTGTCACAGATACTTCATTAAATAAGACTATGTTGAACACAGAGTTTAGCACTATAAGTGGTTTTAAATATAGACTAGAGTAATTGAAACATA
The DNA here is from genome assembly GCF_004785775.1 of Grammomys surdaster. Classification (NCBI taxonomy): domain Eukaryota; kingdom Metazoa; phylum Chordata; class Mammalia; order Rodentia; family Muridae; genus Grammomys; species Grammomys surdaster. The sequence goes on from NW_021620961.1 coordinate 5,894,658, forward strand.
TTCCCTAGGAATGAGAAACTAGTGAAATCCAAGTTTGCTATAATCAAAATAATTCGTGATAAAAAAAAATTCCAAAGCAAATGTTTCTCCTAATGTTCATCAAGTCCCAAGACATTGCATTCTATTACACCCATATTGGTACTGGTTAATTTTCCTAAAATCCCATGAGATTATGTGGTAAGAATACAAACACAGCTCTATTTGACCATCATGGGCCATTTTCTTCTGTGGATTTAAACTCTTCTGAATTTCATATCTCGTACATAGATTTAAATGTCTATGTAACTAATAAAAGCTTCTTTTCTGTTATAGTCTACAGTGCTCCCAAGATTCCTTGATTCTCTTGCAATGTAACCATAAAGGTAAGCGATTGTCACCCTTTAAGCTTTTAATTTAAAATTCCAGACAGAATTTTATGTCACTTGAAGCTATCTTGTTATTGAAGACCTCCGCAGAGGGGAGACCCTCACTCAAGTCTCAGAAAGTCGCGGCCACCCAGTAATCTGCTCGAGACACCGTGTACCAGAGCAATTGCAAGGTTTATTAGGGCGTGACAACTAGCTGCCGGTCAATTTGTATGCCCACGCAGGAGCTGAATTGACCCCGACAGCCAGTTTGAGATGGGTTTTTAAAGGGAAAAACCACAAACCAAGGAATGGGGAGGGGGTGAGGGGTTGCTAGGGTGGTATAACAAAAATAGTGGAACATTCCAAAGGAACCCAACCTACGGGAGTCATGGTCAGGTGAAAACTCTCTGTACGCTTATCTTTCTCAAGAATGTAGTCCTGCCCTGTTACTTCTGCCTTGCCCTGTCACTGTGGTTCTCAGCTTGGTTCCCAGCTTGGTTCCACCTAGTTCACTTGCATTCTTTCCTTTCTCTTTGCAGATAGGCCAGTTCCAGTAATGGTGACTGGTCTTTCCACATTCCTAACTTGCTTCATGCCTCGGTTTCTCCATGTCTTTATAAAGAATGCCTAAAGAATATTTTATATGTCTAAAAAGAATTCTATATACCCAGTATCTATAATTTTTCACTCTACAGTTATCACTTCAATTTTCCTGACCAAATAAGTTATCTAAAACTAAAGTATATCCTTTCTTCAATTATTTTGATAGCATGTGGAGAAAAAATGGTGACTCAGAAAGTCAGCCCAAAGATCGTTGGTGGAAGTGACGCCCAGGCAGGGGCATGGCCCTGGATTGTGGCTTTGTATCACAGAGACAGGTATAGAGACCAGCTGCTCTGCGGTGCATCTCTCATCAGCAGTGACTGGCTGGTGTCTGCAGCACACTGTGTGTATAGGTGAGTTCAAAGGTGACTTCTGACTAAATGGCAGTTAGTGAAGACTGAAGAACCAGGGTGATCCAAAAGCTCACCATCACCAACTATCGACTTGGGACAGTGCTTCTGTGTTCTCTTTCTCATGCTAATAAAGATATCATATGTATATCTACCTATAAGTAAGCACAGCACAGTGCACGTTTTAAGAGAAATTAAAGTAAACCTGACAAATTAAGGAAACATGAGAAAAACTTTCAAGAGTCAGGGAAGGGAGTGGGGGTCCAACGAGAAGAAAAAGGCTTTAACATAATCTAGGCATTTTTATTGGACCATAGCACAAACACAACAAAGGTTGAGGTATTTGTTATACAATGTATTGGTTCTATAGCCTGTTAGAAACTAAATCAACTCTCAGCCCATATGCTCTGTGTATATTCTCCTACTCAACCAGGGAAGTGATCATGTATTATACATGGACTACTCCCCCCATAAGGAATGTTTTATGAACCCACCACCACCATCTGTCCATGGGTCTCCTCTTTTGTTAGTTATGACTATCTGCTAGGTGCTAGTTACCTGGCTGCTTACCTCACAGGAGTGCAAGGTGCTGCCAATTATTTTAAGTTCTCTTTGTACTCACAGCTACCAAAGGTATGCATAATTTTTCTTAGATAAAGCTGGTTACCACCTTGTCTATAAGATAGTCTAAGATCTCTTTCCTGAAAAAGACAAAGGCTTCCTTAGAGAATACGCTCCAGTGGCCTGCATTATAAACAAGAATATATTTTTTTTAAAGGGGCTCTCAGATATGTTTCTTGGGAAATTGGGATGGTGGTCTCAGGAAATCTAGCTAGCTACCATGGTGACCTTAATTTTCAGAACTTGCCTCTTCTCAGGACCTCTTGGCTACCTCATATGAAAGTTCTTTGCTTTTTATCCCTAAAGTCGCTGCCCTCACTACTTGGCTCTAACATTTCCTTTTAACTCTGATATCCTTTCCCACTTGATTGAGCAATTTATAGTCACCACCATGGGTCCTGGGCTATTTTCTCTTAAAACCTACAGAAGATGATTTCCTACCTCAGCAAGGAATCCTTTAGCAAACAAGGTAATCTCATCTGACACAAAAGAGCATCTCATTTTTGTATAGCCCCAAGCCCTACCAGGATATATTATTTCAGTTTATAACATAAACTTTTCAATAATTTTCCATAAAATTATGTATAAATTCTTATTAAAATATATTAATCATTCAGTATATCAACTATTATATCTCTTAATACAGAAAATTTGACATTTATATCTAGTCAGAATGTAAACATTTAAAAATGTAGAATTAATGTTTATTGCATAATTTTGTTATCATTCAGTTAGCTCAATATTTACTGTAAGCAAAGTATCACTATGAAAACCTCATAAAGAACCTTCAAGTTATAAACACATTGTGCTTTAAGAGTTTGTGTTAAGTACCTTGTAATGGCTTAATTCTCAGGTTTGTATCTATGTTAATACTACATATAACTAAATTTTAGAACTAATTTCCACATATAGTTTTGTTTTGCAACAAGAAAGAGCAAAATTCATGCCTAATTATAGGCTTTATCTCCTGTCTTTAAAAGTAAGTGTTCTTAATGCAGTGTTATGGAGAAAAACAGAGTAAGTGGGAAAGATGAGCAGGAAAGGAGAAAATAAATGTGTTGGGACCAAAAAACAGTTCATTTACTTCAACACAAGGAGTGTCAAGTCTTTAGTTGCCTATTGACAATTCTCAATGGCATCATAAAAGAAAGAAAGATTCCTTCTAAGATGTACAAGAACCTGATATAGAATTGATAACCTGCATCTAAGAGCCAAGTTGACATTGTCTCCCATAATTTTTTCTAGGAGGTTTAGGGTAAGTCTCCCTATAGCAGCAAGAGACTCTAAAAAGGAACTGTGGGCTCAGACTTGGAGGAAGCAGATATACTAATCAGGAACCTGATATAAAATTAATAACCTACATCTAAGCCAAGTTGGCATTGTCTCCCATAATTTTATCTAGGAGGATTAGGGTAAGTTTCCCTATAGGAGCAAGAGACTCTGAGAAAGAACTGTGGGCTCAGACTTGGAGGAGCCAGATTTACATAATCAGGTTAGAGTAATTAAGCGCTCCTTCCATAAGGACAATAAGAGTTTCTCGTGTATGTGAACAAATTGTCAGACACTTTCGGGGAAGATAGGAAGATATGCAGAAAACAAGATGCCCATGGCACAGTAATAAGAACAAACTCAAAAGCAGACTCACAGAAGTCTTGGACGAATGGCAGATTACATCCAAGCCATTACTGTGTCTGTCCCTATAGCTCTCTGATGCTATACATTCATGTAATATCGAGGTAACCAAATAATAGCATCCCTTATAGTAAAAGTGACTTCTCTTTTCCCTGCTGTCTTCTGACAATTATATTTGATCTGTTTCCCTACACACCATAAGAAATAACTCTCGCAAGCATTTGTTTCTCATCTGTGCTAAGTGCCTTCATTCTTTTCCTATACTCATTCTTTTGAGCAAGTTACTAGGTGATGATCTCCATCATATTATATCCGTAACATAAACTATTTGTATTAGAAATGAAAGTTTTAGCTAAAGATTTGGTCTTTAATGTTGTACATTGGTAGGTATTAGTCAGCATATTGCTTTATTAGCCCCAGGTTTGGTCAATTCCTGCTTTACATCCTTACAAAACAAATGATTTTTACATGTCACAAAGGTCTAGAGCATTACTAGTGACATCTTACAGTTATCTATTCCAGAGAGATACTTTTTGTAGGTCAGTGATACCAATATAACATATATTTAAACCACAAATACTGAATGGGTAGAAAGGCAGTCCCATCCATTATAAGCACATGTTCAATCAGACAGAACCCAAAATGTCTTCATCTACTCTCAGTTTGAACACAAATGAGTAAAGGTGAGATGTACTAGAATCATGAAAATTCAGAACTGTCCTGAAATATTTGCATTTTACTACCTTCAGTCATTTAATAGAAATTATTTCTCTTACTAATTTTCTTGCTAATTTGCTTGGTATCATGAAGTTTTCCCATTATTTTAGTGATTTATACTAAAATATTCTAACAGAATAATAAACTGATACTACCAAAGTTTTATTTTATTCACTAATTTTATCAGTAAAAATAATTTCTTAATGAAAGAAAAACCATGATCTAGATACTCGTTGAATTAACACAACACAAATATGTTAGATTTTATACAACCTTAGCTGGTCACTTTTACCCAGCACATGAAGTGGTCAGCTCTTTTATCCCCTTTACCTTTTCAAAAATCTATACTTGACACTTTCCTAACACATCCTTTAATTGCATGTTTTTGTAAGATATATCTTGCAGTTATTAGACTTCTCTGAAGCTTTATTTCCCCTCACACTTCTGTATCAGATCAATGAAGTTGTCTCTATGCTGAGAACATCTGCCATCTTGAATTCATGGATAAATCTTATTCTTTCTTAGTTTCAGAATAGTTATGTGCTTATATGGCTTTATATATAATTGGGGGTTAGGAGTTACTCAGTCTTTTGAAGTATTTCTTTGCTTTCTGTTTTTTATATGCTCATCCAGGAAAGTGATATTTGCTAAGAATTCACTCGGCCCTAAGCATTTTGCAAATATTTGGGCTTGCTAGTGCTGCATGAACCAACAAAACTCCTGTTCCAGTAGTACTTGTTCTAAATGTTAAAGGATGAAAACATCCAAATAAATGTTTCAGAGAATGATGTGTGCACTAAAGGTGCATCTCACCAGCACAGGCAGAATGATGTGAGTACTAGATCAGCAGGAGAGAGCTTCACTGATCTATTTGAAGGAACAGATGAAGAAGTAATGGACAGATAATATGATTATATATCTGTCTAGGAACAAAGATACTCTGGTGTAACAGTGTTATGAGTCTACATTAGAAACCTCAAGAATCCTTGCTACACTTGGACTGATTGTTAAAGAATCAGGAATAATACTGGATATTGAAGTACAGTCTAAATGATGAATCTTAGGCCATATGAAGTGAGATGAACAGCCCTATGGGGGCTATCTATAGCCCTCTAAATAATCTAACAGAGATTATCAAATCAGGCTGATGTGTGGGCATGAAATTGCTAAACAAGAGTGACATTCTAAAAAGAAATAGAAATTGAAGATGGTAGGCCTAGGATCACAGTTGAGGATGATGGAAATACAGTAATAATGACACACAAGTACAAAGGCACAAGGATGAATTATGGGGACTATAAGTAACAATGTGCCCTTGACTTCACTACAATATTGAGAGGAGAGAAATGAGAACAAATAGGGAGTGAAAGAAAATGAAATGTCTTATATTCATACACTATTTCTGAGCTATCTTTTATATTGAAAATAAATTCTCTCATACAATACAACGCAACCACAATATTCCCTCCCTCCACTTATCCTGCTCCCCCATCTACCCTCTCCTCCATATCTATTCTCCCTCTGATTCTTCTTCAGACAAAAGTAGGCCTCTGAAACATGACAGTCAAATAGGACAAGACAAAATAAGATAAAATACGACAAGCTAAAAGCCCTCATATCAAGGTAACTAACTGAAAGGAAGAATAAGAATTCCAAGAGCAGGCAAAAGAACCAGAGATGCATCTGTTAGGAATCTCACAAAAACACCAAGCTAACAGCCCTAACATATCCTCAAAAGACTTAGTGCACACCAACGTAGGCCCCATACTTTCCAACTTAGTATCGGTGGGTCCATGTGAGCCCTGCTTAGGTGATCATGATCTTCTGGTATCCTCCATCCCTCTGACTTCTACAACCTTTTTTTCTTCCTTCTTCCATTGGGAATTCACTGATCTCCTGGGGAAGGGACCTGAGGGAGACCTTCAATTTAGACCTTCTTTTCACATTATATCTAGCTGTGGGTCTCTATTAATGCTGGTCAGTTGGCATATGGGTCTAAACTCCAGAGAAGTAATACTCGAAGTATAATAACATGTTGTTGATATTTAAATTCATAACATCACTGGATAAGTTCATCTATGGAGTAAAAGTAGATTTAAAAATAAGGCTAATGCAGAATCCTGAAATAGTCCAATACTATTTAGAGCTTGATATGAAAGAGTGATAGAGGGAGATCAAGAAAGAGGAGTTAAGTGAAGAAAATCATAAGCACATGGGCCATTCTGGAAGCTATACAAAGCTGGATGTGCAGAGGTGATTCCTTGTGTTTCTATGAACAGTACACAGGCAGACGATAATGATTTTGGCTCCTCCTAGTGTCTTGTACTTTGCTTTTCTGTACTTACACAATACTTAGACTTACTCATAGACTAGAAACTGAGCATGTCTTTGTTCTCTACTCACTTTTCATGGTGCTACCACTTCTCTCATGCCTTAATTTTTTTCTTTTGCATGTACTGTAGATTCATGCCCTTCTACCAAGTTATTATGCTGACTAGGGTAATTGTGATAATTATTACATGATTCAAAATTTACTGAAACTTGGCCAATATTATCCAATTTAGTCTGATGTTTTTTGTACTTTCTGAAATATTCTTGATAATTCTTAGAGGACTTCTTACTCTAGTATCAATTTCCATTCCAGAAACATTTTAATTTTTATTTGATAAAATTATAATTAACTATATATACTCCCAGGGGTGTTCATCTTATTTAGAAAAAGGTAACTGTAGAGTCCAGAAACCCTTCCTAGGAGAAAGCAGAGTTTTAGACAAATTTGTGGAGGCTGCTCTTGTACCATTTTTTTATTGTAGAGAATGGATACAGTTTACATTCACAAAATTCTACTTATTTTAATGTCTATTTCACTATCATGTTGTTCTTCGATAGCTCTCTTGCTAGTTTTATTTCATAAAACAACAATACATGAAACAACAGCACTGTTTGGGAATAACACTGGTTTATCCATTTGGTGCAATAATAATTTTTTAGGAAGTATACCCGCTTTAGAGATTTCCAGGTGAGAATTACATGCTGCTCTCCTCCCTCCCAAGCTTCTCTTTTATCTTCAACTCCAAGATAAGCATTTTTAGTACATCTGACAGGTGGAAGAAAAATTTAACAGAACCACGGGCAATGTATACACCTAAAGAAGCCTCATCCAGGTAGCATCCAAAGGATTGGAAATTGCTATCCATATGACAACCTGTTTATTTGTCTTCTGTATTAGAGGAGCATCTGTTTTTCCTCTTTCTTCCTTCCTTCTTTCCTTCCTTCCTTTCTTCCTTCCTTCTTTCCTCCCTCCCTTCCCTCCTTTCTTCCTTCCTACTTTCCTCCCTTCCTTCCTCCCTCCCTCATTTCCTTCCTTCCTATCATTTTATCACCTATTCTTTCTTCCTACATTTTCCCCTATTCTTATTACATTCTATTCTTTCTTTTCCTTTATATCCTCCTTTTCAGAGATGTGGTTAGTTGAAAGACCTTGCACATGCTAGCCAAGTGTTCTACCACTGAGCTATATTCCCAGACCAGCAATTCCACTTTGGCTAAAATGTAGAATCTGTGAAGAAAGAAAAATTTAAAAACACAAAGAATTCCATCTATTCAGATGAAATAATACCCATGAAGGTTTTTCTATCTCTCCCACTGGAGTAGAAGTCACAAAAACTCTTCCTTGTATAAGTTGCCTTTGTCATGGTGTTTTTAAAGCAATATAAAAGTAAGTAAATAATATAATCTGAAAAATTTTTTGAGGAGACTAGCTAGAGGAATAATTGCATTTATTGAAATTCTTCTGTAATCTGATTAGGAATATTAAAATGGGGCCACATGCAGAACCCAGAAAAGTTAGTCTTCCAGAAACTAATAATACAGTAGCAGTTAGCAGAGGCTAGGGAGTTCAAACTAAGAAGAGTAGTAGGAAAGGTAATCAAAATGTAAGGCTAGGACACAAAGTAGAAGTTAGTGTTCTATTGCAGAGTGGTGTGACTACAGATAACAGTGCTGTAGTATCTGTTTCAAAATGGTAAATGAAATGATTTTGAATAATTTTACCACAAGAAAATGTTAGAGAAAATATACATGCTTACCTTGACTTAAACTTTACAACATCATGCACATGCCTGCATCAAAACATCAAATGTCAATCCTTAAGTATGTAAAGTTAAAAATATAATAAAACTTACTTTAACAAAAGCATTCCACAGAGGAATCAGGGATACTACAGAATGGAAATGCTGTAGAGCTCTAACTTTTTGTGTTAGGTATCTTCTGGAAAGTTCTGTTCTGGAAGGAAAATTTTCTTGAAATTATGTTTTTATTACAATCTTCAGAAGAAATCTAGATCCAACCAGGTGGACAGCAGTGCTGGGCCTGCATATGCAATCAAATATGACTTCTCCACAAGTAGTAAGACGGGTGGTTGATCAAATTGTCATAAACCCTCATTATGACAGACGAAGAAAAGTCAATGACATCGCTATGATGCACCTTGAGTTTAAAGTAAATTACACAGGTAAGAAAATTACATCTAGTCATCTCATCTGCTGACAGGAAGCCAAAATGAGACTTGAAATGTCATCCAGAGCAATACAGGGTGAAGTCATAAAAATTGGCAATTCTCTGCAGACATTTTTATAACATAAATACAATTGAAGTATAATGGAAAATGTGTGAAATCTCTTTCATCATAGTGATTAAATCTAGCTTTGGGGAACTCTTACAGTTCTCTAATGGAGAAGCATCTGGAACTGCTCATGCTGTCTCTGTTTGCCCTGTAATAGAAACGTGGGCCTATATACCACAATGTACAAAATAAGACACAAGGAGAAAAGAGAACAAGTTAATGAACAAGTTAATGTTGCACGCAAGCAGACATGGAGGCATTACCACCCTCTGTAAAATTAATTCAATTTTGCAGACTTATAAAAGAATTATCCTGACTCATATTCATGTTTAATATGAGAACCAAATTTATGAAGTTGACCTACATGTGGATTATGGGAAAGCAAATCATTACAGTCTTTAGTAGCACCACACTTTGGGGTGATCTTTTCTGTATCTTTCTTATATCTGTGGCCATCAGACATTCACCAAAAATCTAATCACTTGTAAGTTGATGCTGAAAGATCAATCATGACTCTCCCATAACCTCCAAGTAGAACAACTGTTGGGGGAGTGGTTTTAATATGGTTATATGTGTCAAACAATATTTTAAAACACTATCCAATATGTTTTTCGTAACCAACGTTTTGAAAGAACATTAAAAGGGCCAGCAAAATGGCTCCACAGACAAAGAAAAGTAGACAGAGGCACTTAATTGCACACTCAATGATCTGAGGTCACCCTTGGATCCCTCAAGATGACAGGAAAGAGCCAGCTCCATAGTGTTGTGCCCTGCCCTCAACATGCAAATGACTAAAATTTTACATGTATGTAAATATACATCTATAAATATATAATATCTATGCATGCATATATGTAAGTCTACACATATAAAGAAGATAAATAAAAATTTAAAATAGCATTTTAAACATTTTACAAAATTGGAATTATTCTCAAATGAGTACCATAACTATTTAAAAATGAAATACAAATGATGAATCCTGAAGTAAGACATTTGGGACAGGAAAAATGATTAATTAGAGAATAAACTAGAGGAATCCAAAGAGACCACCAGTACCATCAAATAAACACAAGTAAGCACTGATTCTGAATGCTTTTGTCCCTTATTATCTGAAGGTGTTCCAGTATAATGACATCAAATACAACCATTTTAGATTAAGTGTTGGAAATAGTTGGTTTTTCAATTTGTTAGAAACAAGAGTGGCATTCTGTCTCTCTCTGTGTGTGTGTTTGTTGTTATTGTTCTTCTGTTTATTTTGTTTTGCTTGAGTTTTCAGATTATATACAGCCTATTTGTTTACCAGAAGAAAATCAAATATTCATTCCGGGAAGAATTTGTTCAATTGCTGGCTGGGGATATGTAGAAATAAATGGTAAGTTGTCACATTTGAAAATGAGAAAATATTTGCTATAAAAATGTGTGCTACTGAAATTTGCTGTGGATATTTTAATATTTCAAATACATCTCTTAGTCTATTATATTTGTAGAATCTCCTAAACAATTGTCAGGATTATATTCATGTTTATGCTTATTTAATAACACCAGACATTTTCAGATTCCTTTCAGGACTACAATATCTTGAACAGAGTTTTGAAAATTCAGTAAAGCTAGGCAAAAAGGAAGAACACTTTTGTCTAAGCAATCACCTGAGTTCTATAGACACAAAATATTATATTCATGACAGCTAATTTTTTCAGATGTATTTAAAATAAAATCCACAAATATAATAGAGAAGCCTAGTCTCAGAATCAAAGTGCTCATTTTGAAAATATCCTTTGAAAATAGGCTTCAGACATGAAAATGACCTTGGGCTAGGACAGGGAAATAGACTCCAATACTTTGGTCATCCTGATAAGCCCTTAGAAACAGTGATCACGGTAGTGTACATGTAATTGGGTCTAATGCCTTGCTTGTTCTTTGACTATTTGTGTTTATTGTATTGCTTGTTCCTTGACTATTTGCATCTATTGTTCAGTTCTGAACCTAGAACTGAACTTAATACATGCATGTAATTAAAATGGTATAAAAGCATAAAGGAAGAGGGGAGATGGGATAGGGGTTCTAGGGAGGGGAAATGAGGAAAAGGGATAACATCTGTATTGTAAATAAATAAAATATCAAATAAATTTTTTAAAAAAGAAGATATCCTTTGGAGAAAATGTATGTAACATTTCAGTGGTTTTTCAGCGTTTGTTCATATGAGATATGGTTACATGAAACCTCAACAGGACATCATACATGGCCATGTGTAAACATATTGTTTCCATTCTCTTCTTTACTTCACTTTTGAAATGGATGAGAGAGAAGTTGGGTCAATATAGCCAAGAAATGGTGTATGCATGTATGAATATACTAAAAAATAAACACAAAATTATCTTTAAAAAATGAAAAAAACAACTTGCATATATATATATAAAATTTTATTTTATTTCCTCTGCTTGAAAAATGTAATGACTTATTACCTTTGAAACTAAAATAGTAAAATGTTTGTGAGATGGATGTTTTAGCTTTCAAATTTCAAAAAAACCCCACAATTTTTAGCCACAATATAGACATAACAAACCAAATTATCTGCTAACAAGATTTAAGACTCTTTATTCGATGTAATATTTTTGAAGCTGAGCAAGAGTGGCTTACTTATTGTTCCTAAAATTTATGTTTAATTGAATTAAATGTCTCTAAAGGCCATGTGGAGCCAGGAGGCAAACAACATCAGAAATCACTTATAATGAAATGGCCAGACCATGGTTCAATCCTTCTTACATGTTTTCATAAATTTTATTAATTTTGTCTCATGATTTATACCTATTCAATTCCATAAAATCCCATCTTTGATCCAATGATATATTTTATTAATTAATTATTGATGGTATTTGGGAGCATATTTTTTTCACTAAAAAGAAATGAGGAGATACCTGTTTAAGTTAGACAGCCGGTACTTTAAAATAACCAAATTTTGGCCATACATCATTTTACATTTCTATCTGTGTGTCTTCTCAGTCATCCACATGGACACTGATATAAAGAAATAAATACATGCTGCAGAGAGGGGTCAGCAAGCAGTGAAGTGGACGCTGTTCTTTCAGACGACCTGAGTTCACACCAATGCAGTTAGCTCACAACTAACTGCCATTAACTCTAGGTTTAGGGTATCATATACCATCTTCTGGAATCTACTCTCTTGCGCAACTTGGCACACACATACACATAACTTAAAGGTAATAAAAGCAGAAAATGTTGTAAAAGAAAGAAATAATAAATATACAGACATTGTTCATAGTTTCCTTTCCAAAAGAGCTCTGTTACTTATTCAAACAAACTTTATATTCAGGGCCAAGTACAAAGAGAGGTTTCTGTTTTTATTGTATTTTTTTCTTCTGATCACACATCCTTGTTGTTCACAGGGCAAATGACTGAGAGGTGCTGAACCCTCCTCTTGGTTTCAGTCTCCTGTGTTTGCTTTCTTAACTTGAGCCAGTGGTGGGCTGTGTGTTGTTTACTTGGCTGGCATCATGGAGCCAAGATCTATTTGTACATTCCCTTCCCAACTCTCTTTATAGCATAGTGCCTATACATTTAAATTACCCATTGTAAACCCGTTGCCATAAGAAGAAAAGAGGGCATATTTGAAATATTTACCCTAAATACCAAATAGCTACATATTTACAAACATATACTGAGGCGTGTGTGTGTGTGTGTGTGTGTGTGTGTGTGTGTGTGTGTGTGGTGAATTACACTCAAATCCTACACATAACCAGACACACACCTTCTTTGTTTTCTTAATATAGTAATGTTCTTAATGTATAAGTGAAGCATAGCATAAAATAGGATTGTATATATTTTTACAACACTGCCTGACAGATATAATAAGTTACATTTACGTTTCTACCTCTTTTGTGGCACCAAAGAGAATTGCTAATCATGAAGAAGGGCTTATGTACCTTTTCTGGAGGTACTAACATCTGCTTGCTTCACAAGTTTCTTGGGAATAGTAGTTTAGTAAGGAGAGATTCAGACTTCCAGTGAGTGATTCGGTATACAAAACAAATGCAAATACACAATGCTAAAATATACTTCCTTTCTCTTCACCTGCATGGGACGGCAAGCTTATTGCCCCCCAGAGCAGAGCACAGTTCATCGGGGCTTTGTCCTCTGCTCAGTGTGCACCTGCTCACACACACAGAACCACAAAGGAGCTGAATGCCTTTATACAGGAGGGAGCACCTCCTCAGGTGCTGAATGAAAAGCTCTTCTGGATATCCAAGTTGATGCTGATTTCCATGAATGAACTCTTTGTGCTGGCAGACTTTGCTTCTATGAGCAATACTGTAACTCTTTAAAAACACTGAAAATGCCTAAAGACCACCCTAGTCCAATCCACAATTCCCACTAACCCTCACGAAAGAAAGAAAGAGATGCTATCCGTTTGCCAAAGTGCACAGATGGGTTTATTATGTACTTCAGAGTGCAAGGTTGGTAGTTAGCTCCATTATACATCCACATAGTACTTGATAATGAGAGCAAAATGCTGGAATAAATCAGATGGATGGTGTTTCATTCAAGGATGCCTGTTAATCATTACTGACTGGCTGTCTGCATTTCCCATTTCAAGCAGGTTCTACTGTTGATGTGCTGAAAGAAGCTGATGTTCCTCTTATATCCAATGAAAAGTGCCAGCAACAGCTGCCAGAATACAACATCACTGAAAGTATGATATGTGCGGGATATGAGGAAGGAGGAATAGATTCTTGTCAGGTAAATATAGGCTAGTAGTAATCTTATACATTGAGATAGCATTTTTTTTGTTTAAACATAATTTGGGAATCACTAAATCACTAAGGATCCTCAATTACCCTTTCATGTTGAGAATGAGTGACTTTAGGCAAGTCACTTGTCATTTATTGAGAGGGTTAAGAAAGATACCACGTATAAAGTGATTAGCAAACATTAAAAAATCCACTATATATACTATTTGACATACCTTAAGTATTTGAATATTAATTAAATATTAATGTATCCACATCTACTGCATTAAATTAAACTAAAAATTATTATAGAACAAGTGAATAATTTACAGATGTGAAAGTAGTCATTTATACCATGAGAAAATGGTTATACAGCATTAAAGTGTAGCAATAAAATGTATATATCATAATTTGACAATACTTTTTAACAGACAAGAAGATAAATTTGTAGATATACTCCCTACTTAAGTCAATGTTTCAAGTTATGTTAAAATTTCAGATTGCTTTTATATCCATCCTGCTTTGATGAACACCTTAATTCTATGTAAATCAAATGGCTTTATACTTGTTTAAAATTTACTTCTAGATCTTTATAGTTTCCTTATAAAATAAATCAATGTGCTAAGGATAAGATACATTATCACTTAACCTATGATTTATAGAATTATTTGTAAGAGGAAAATCAGCTATGCAGCTTCAATTACAGTTAATGTGGGTTGCATGGCAGACACCTCAAAAATGAGGTAGAAAATATCATGTCTAATGCTATTGATCTTAGAATTACATTAAGCAAGTAACTCATTCCAGACCTGTGAAATCTTGTTTGGCTCTACTTTCAACAGGATCTAAGCATATTATTCATTAGCAAGAAAAGAATTCCTAACGCATAGAGATATTTCATACAATAGAATGTTGTTAGAGCTGAATAGCCATCACTATCAAATAATAACACATTATTTAAAATGTTTAGTATATCATTGTTTGACTATGTTCATTGAATCATTTTTTCAGCCTTTAAAAATCTGTTCAATCAGGCATGCCAAATTCCTTTGCATATTTGAGGTAGTCTTCTGAATTCCGAGCCAATAAGAAAGAGTATAAAATATCTTCTCATTGATAAGGAAAGTAAGTGTCATTACATTGTCCATTCAGAAACTGCATTCTTTATCAGTAGCATCAAAAACATGGCCTACAGTCCATCAAATGGATCTCTTTCCCTGGAACTTGTTTAAATTGCAAATTTTAGAATCCATCACACAACAGCAAATCAGAATATTAAATATTAATTGAATGATGAAAGCTTTCTTGTGTCCTACAGGTGACTATAATATATAATAAAGATTGAGACCCATATACTAGATAAAAAAATCCAATACTCTTTTACATTCAAAGAAGTTAGTGATCTTTTGTGGGTTTAATTAATGTATGCTATATATTCTTATATACTACAATTAGTGTCTAAGTATAAACACACAGTCAGCTTTAGCATTTTGTGTTGTCGCATTAGTTTATAATTTACATGCTTATATTTCTTGGAAATAATAATAGAAATGTCATTGAACAAGTTAAAAAAATCAAGGCCAGGAATTTACATAATAAATGGCATGATATGTCTGGATAATTGGAAGTAATATAATAGAAACAAAGCCAAGGCTCCCAGATACCCAGGAGAAAGGCAGCAAGCCTTCTTTATGGCTCATGAATCTCTGCAACTCAAACTAACTTAGTATACACTGAGTAAATTAAAGTTCTTTATTCTAACATCAATATCTTATGTTTACCTAATAAAGTGTCAATTATTTTTATAAAATAGAAAGAACCAGGTGACTTCTTTTAAAAACCTCTGATTAAACCTTGGTTTGGTCTTAATGACGTGTAAATAATGTGTAACCTGTGGGCTTATTATAATCTTACACCCCAGATGAGTTTGGAAAATGGTCCCTTGCTTAATTTTTTTTCCTAAGACATAAGAATGTGGCCTTCTTATTGGCATGAACTTTTGTGGAAGATAAATGACAAAACTGAATGTATCAAATGAAAAGAATTCAGTCTCTGGGGTGATGAGCACAGAGAACCCATTAAAAAAGAAAACTCCATGGAAATGATAGGCCATGTAGTGCACTTTAATTAGCTTTAATGGAGTGCCTACCATGCCTTCACTAACTTACTAAGTAGTGATGGGAATGTCCACTAAATCAAAGCAAAAAGTTAATCCTAAACATTCTGACCTCAGTAAGTGCCGCCATTGCCACCAATCTTTACTAAAGGAGATCTTGATTCAAAGGAGAGTCCATAGTTTCCGTTTATTCTGACATCAGTTATTCTCTGGTCTTCCTTTCACCATGGTGTTAAGATCAGATGAATGGCTGACCAGAGGGAGGGCTCTCCAGGCTACTCGGTCAGATAGTGAATGTATGAATGGATGAGCAATGTTCTGAATGTATTTAATGGCACTAGAAATGAGGACATTTACAAATGCTGTGGGATTTAAATAATGTGTAGCATATAGTGGATAAGACTTCCCCACAAATATTTCAAAAATACAGATCAAGGCCTCAGGATACAAAAATAAAAATCATAACCATTCCTTCAGACAGTCTTGGTTCAGATGTTTCACCTCGAATAGAGGTAACCTGTGGTTGCCAATGCCACTTGAAATCCTCTGCACCCAACTGTGGAGCAGGAAGGTTTGTGACAAGTCACCTTTTCCCCTTGAATATAGCACCAAAGATGGTTAAGCCATCAGGCAAGGGATCTTTCAAGGTAATTCCTAACTGGTTTAAATTAAATACTCTGCTGCAGCAGTCATTTTGGTCAAAGTGTATAAGGTTGCATATTATTTCATGATATAAAAACAAATAACGTCCTGGGTAGCACATGTCTTTAACTCTAGCTGAGACTGTAAGATCTCTCTGAGTTCAGTAATAGCCAAGCATAGCCGGTTCCAAACCAGAAATGCTATATATTGAGGCCTTGCCTCAAAAATAAATAAATAAGTAAATAAATAAATAATAACCAGAATTCAACATATAATTAATATGAGAGAAATTTTTCATAAATAATAATACTACATGTCCATATCATGTCTATTTGCATTAGAAAGGACCCATTGAATAACGAATAAGACCTGTATGGCTAACTGTCCTAAAACCCACTGTCATTTGCTTATGACAAAAAGACATCCTCCTATGAATAAAATCTCATGTGAAAGCACACGTGGTTCCAAATTTGGTTTCCTCCATTAGGGTGCACACTGGAAAGGAAAGGATGAAGTGGAGTCCGGAATGGGTGTGCCAGCTGGATCCCCATCTGGCAGCAAATGCCAGAGAGAGAAGGAATTCTCCAAAAATTTTAGTGTGATAGCTCCCTTAGATGAAATTTAGTGAAACAGCGTGTACACATAAACTTTATTCAGGGTGAACAAGGGCTATATATGAACCCTGGAGAGTGGGAAGGAGTTTTCAGAGTGAATGTAAATTACTGAATGGAGATTAACATACTGGGAATGCCTCATTTGCATGGAGAGGCATTCCTGGAATTGGAGATCTTTGTTGAGTGGGTTCCAATCTGGAGAAAGTTACACCTGTAATTTTGCCAAGGATTATGTGACATTCCTCAGGTAGAAGATGTGGGCTGGGCGGCAGGCCCTCCAAATCAGGCAGAAAAGAGGAAGCCCTGCAAAGAAAAGGGAGTCCTCCACTTTCCACCAAGCTCAGGAAAGCTGGAGGGAAATGGTAGAATATAGATCCTTAGTAGCAGGGTCCAAACAGAATATTTTGCCTTTTCTTTGATGGCTTTTCTGATCTTTCACATATTAGGTAATTAAGTGATTTGTTGAGGTTGACATGATTTTTTTTTATTGTGACATTTTAGAGACTATGTTGAAAAACTATGTTGAAATAATGGAAGGGAGAAAATAATTACTAAGAGGTGCACCATCAGAATTATTAACTTCCTGTTGTTACCATTTACATCATGTCCTTGAGAAAAAAATTTCTCATGACTGGAATGATAGTGAGAACACAGAAGCATAACTGTCAATCAATCATATTTCAGTCACATTTTTTGATTGGTGAGCTTAGCATGTTGTACTTACTGATACTGATTGGCCATGTACTCACACATTCCTTTTGTGATTCTCACTTCAGGGTGATTCTGGAGGACCATTAATGTGCCAAGAAAACAACAGATGGTTTCTTGTTGGTGTGACATCATTTGGAGTCAAGTGTGCACTGCCTAATCACCCTGGGGTATATGTCCGGGTCTCACAGTTTACAGAATGGATCCGTAGCTTTCTACATTAGGCATTTTCCTGACCCAAACATGAATGATGGGCAGGTCTTTTTCTTCATTTTTACTCAAACTAGTATGGCAACTGAGTTTCATGAGAAGAAAAAAAACATTTTTAGCTAAATCATTTAAATGCTAGAATGAGGAAGAGAGACAAAACAATAAATTAAAATTTCTTTGCAACATAAAGTAACTATAAAATGCATTTCTGTTTCATAATAAACAATTACTCTTCTATAGACATTATCATTACCTTAGTCTTGAATCAGTTTTTACCATTTTCTGTTGTGTGAGGGGATATTATTTTAAGACATATTTCATACATGTAAGTAAAAATGGGTGAAGAAGTGAAATGAAATAGTTTGCCTGAAATGTGTCATTGTTTAAAATAAACTGTTCTAACTAATCTAATTTCAATTTAGTGTTAACACTAGAGTCCCCGTTGTTTTTCTGTTTCGTCTTTCACAAGCATTTCTATCTAAATATAATATTCCCTTGCTCAAAAAAGTACATTTCTTGTGAGCCCATATCACAGACATGACACATCATAACTGTTCTTTTCTTCCAGGTAAACAAAACATGCAAAGGTCTCTCTCCTAACCTAGCATCAACATAAAGGTAAACTACATTACACCCTCAATCTCCACAAATAATCTTTACATTGATTCAAAAAAACAGTTTAAAAATGGACAGTTTATAAACTATCCTGAACATGTGAAAAATTTGTTCGGACACAGCTGAGTTGCCCTCTAAAGGCAAAAATGTGTAATAAATTAATTTTCTTCACTCTTTAATCTCTTGGTTTATTTCCAGAGTAACTGCAAATGTCAGTTCAGCTCATCACACAGAATCTGCTGAAATCCACATTAACTTAACACAAATGTGCACATACACTCACACAGACACAGACATATTTCACCAACATAAACGCACTCATTTTTTTTCATGAATTAACCCAATGCAAGAATGAATAGGGTTCAAATGAGTTGTATAAGAAGAAGCAAGTGTGTTGATTTGCTCTGTGGAAGGAAGGAAGCTTGAGCTACGCTTAGACAGAGTAGTTACAATTCGATACATTTAAGAGACACTGGAGACAAGTCTGCAGGAGACAGTGACCCTGAAAATGGAGGACAGAGGTTGAGAGGCAACCATGTTGTACCTAATGACAGGCAGAGCTTGGAAGACATTTCAATAAAAGAAGATTCACCAAGATGGTGGAGAACTAGATGTTCTCATAAGCACTGGCATTACCAATCAGAGGTCTGTGGGAAGACCCTTCTTAGTAAAAACTTGCTAATAACCTGATCCTAGAAAGAGGAAATAAGGAGAAGTAGGTATGTGTTTTGTTTTGAATACTTGAATATAGCACTTCCCAACATATATCAAAACTATGTTCTTTAAATACAGAGCAGTTGTATCATGTATCTGCTTTTCAAGGGCCAGCTAAAACTTCAGAAACCCTTAGGACGATATCATCACCATCTTTTAGAAGGAAAGAGAATTGTTTTTCCACCCTTGTCACAGAGTTCATCGATGACACTGCATGTTTTCCTGACCTGAGTAATAATAAAAGAAGAACCTCATCCTTCCCCTTTCAGTTTGTGCTTCCACCCTTCAGCTGTTAAGAGTTCTGAGTGGCACAGACAAAGGGGAAGGCCCGTTTCCCTTCTCGCTGACCTAGCTAAATGGAGAAACTCGTGGAGTTGGCATAGAGGCAAGAAAGATCATAACAGCTGGCTTCCCATTGGACCCACAAGGATGGGGCTAAGAGAGGACAGCTGAGCTTAGAACGCAGTTGCCCATTCTGTCTCAAGGAAGCAGAAAAAAAGTCTGAGAGCTCATTTTGCCTCTTGTTTGGAAATCAAGTCTACTTAAGGGAAGTGCATGATCGTCTAACTGAAAAAGATGGACAGAGGAAGAAGAAAACCTCCCTGTTCGTTTGGATTCGCTGCTGTCTGTGCTCTTCACACGCAGTGTTTGGATTCATCTTCAGATAATGATGAGACACATCTGGACTTTGTTCCCTTAAGAACGTAGACAACACCAATGATCATTCTTCAGAAACAAGAACTCTTTATTTGGCTAAAAGTGACACAGGGACATTTGAAGACAAAATAGTTACAACTCTCTTGAGAAGAACAAACACTATGTGTTGAGGAAACTCCATCAGACAGAAGGATGCCACAGTTCACAATCACAAATAACACTCATCAAAGATAAGCAAACATCAGTGACCTCTAGTCCATGGTCCATTAATTGATGTGATTTGTAGTTTTGTTTTTCTTCTTCTTCTTTTTTTAATCAGTAATATCAGTGTGGTCTGCTTAACATCACACTGCTGGAAACCACTGAATTTTATATATTATACAGGCTAAATTCAGTTAGGAAAACCTCAGCCAAACAGCAACTGTCTGACTCCAAAGCCTTCAAATAGTCATCGTGTTTGACTGACAGGGAAGAGCCACATTGATTCCTAACACTCTGGGAGCTCTTTGCAATTCTATAGGCAACGTGTGAAGACCTGTGATTTGTACTGCAGATGCCATTTTTGAAAGCTTAACTATACTGGTGTCTATATAAGTATTAGTAAAGATACTTTATTACAAAAATCTGTTTAATTTTAAATTAAGAGTAATTGTAAGGCACGTGTCTTGCACATTTGAAGTTAGACAGTTCTTGCCTCTAAGCAAAGTGTTTCAGCAGATTAATAGCACAGTTAATGAAATAGTTTCTTATTTCTGAAGAGACTTCCTAAACTTTACTGAACCTAAAGCAAAGAAACGGAAAGAACATGAACTATCCTACAAAAGAAATGTTTTCCCTATGGAAAGATTTCTTTGTGTTTGTGTGAATTCAGTTTTTAATGAAAACAGTATGTTGTAAAAATCAAATGCCATAAATATAAATATCAGAACACTCTATTTTCATCAAACACTTTTGCAAAGGTAAAATGTTTCTACACACTGTAAATTGGAATACAATTTATATTGCATGAAGTAGATAAAAGTTTATGAAGATGAAAAAAATCAAGAGTAACTACTCCCAAAAAGTATTCCAGATTTATCCACAGAAATTATATCTGCATGGTCCACTTCGTTTACATAAAGTTTGGGTGTATCCTTTAGGAGAGTAAGCAGGTCTCACTCAGCATATTTTGTAAGTAAAACTATGGACATATAAAAATTATTTTGACATTTGCCTCAAGGGGGAGCTTACAGTTCATCTTGCAGATCCTTTGAGATTTCAAGCCATTCCAAACTAATGATGCCATTCCTTACACTGATCAAGAATTACAAAACTATTTTTATTTTCCAGAGCACTGCTAGTTCATTATTATACCTCCATGCCGCTTTCCTTCCTCGTGCTTTTTGAAATCCATAGTGTAGACTGGTTCGGGCTAGTTTTTGTTCTTCCTTTACTGAAAAACATAAAACGAAATAAGTTCAGTTATTGAATCATATCAAACTAGATGGACCTTGCTCCAAATGGAGACAGTCAGACAGATATCATGAGTTCTTCTTTCCTCCTGAACATATCTTCCATTCCTACAAAAAAAGTCTAGATTATTCCGATGTGTAAAGATGGCAAACCGTTCTTATGGGTGTTGAAAACAGACAAGCAAATATATTTGCATCTTTTGACGAACCATAAAGTTCAAACACACATGTGTAACAATGTCTAGATGAATACTAAAACTTCCCAAAAAAACTTGTTTTCATTGGCCAAGATTCTGAATTTTGCTTTATAGGCATTCTGATATAATGGTTGATACAATTAGTGTAAAATCATTCACAAACACATGTTCTGGTCCTAAGTGTATGTAACTGCTTATTGCTTTTTTTCCTTTTAGTCTTCCTGAACTGAACTCCATTTGAGTCCACAAAGTTAATTATGCCTCTCTCTCAAACCAATGTACTCCCAAGGCAGATGCATATTCAGTGACTTAGGAGGAGTTTGTAGTTCTTCCTCCAGGATATTTCTGACATGTAACTTCCATTCTCTAGAACTAGACCTAGGCCCTTATGATAACTTGTGCCTGGGATTCAGATTGTTCTTCCCCATAGTAGCCACTGTTCTGGCTCCTGTAAAAGTGCCTTCTTGTAAGTAAGCCCAAGAATACATGTCAAGATCTGCATTTCTTTGCCTTAGATTCCGGGAAATAATCTCTCAGTTAGTCTGTCCACAGCTCCCTACAGTTATGTAATTATGTCTGCCCCCTAGGCATTCACACTTCACCCTTGGGTAGCTTTCTCCACCCTCACAGATGCACCCTTGCACCATTACACCATCTTGCCAATTTGCAGACATCCTTAAAGACAAAAAAAAGTTCTATTTCTAAATCCTTGAGCATTACAAAGCAAAAATACTTGATTCATATCAATTTGAATGTTGTGGTGATAAGTAAAATTCCAAATTACACATTCTATGGATATTCCTTCTAACAAGTAAGATGAACATAACTTAATTCTACCAGGTATATCCAGCATGAAGAGGAAATAAGTCAGGCAAACCGTATGTAGAGGAGAGTATTTTAAATGATAAGAAAAGTAGTTAAGTAGTCCATGTGGCTTCAATTGTAATTAATATTTCACTAAAAAAGGTTTTACTAGTTAAGGGAAGGAGAGTTATTTTGGAAATGGTATGGAATGAGAGAACCCGCCATGTGTACCAGATTGGAATTTAAACTTTCTGCAAGGCACTCAGATGATAATGGAGTGGAGTCTTTGATGAAGTTTCTCCTTGCTTTCCTGGAAGAAAGGAAAAGGGGAGGATCTAAGAATGATGGACAAAGGACTTAAGCTCATCCCGGCAACTGACAGTGCCCAATTTTGGTTTATTTATCATATATTTTGTGTTTACTAACTGATCTGCTATGTTAACGGCCACTTTAAGAGTCTGGGTCAGAAGAGATTTGTAATCCCCCTATGCCACTGCTTTCCCAGTAAGAAACCAACATGATTCTATCCATAGTCTTAGGAATTAGGACAAAAATGACATAATTTCTAATATATATATATATATTTACAGTGTTTAACATTTCTTTTAATGAAAATCAAGAGGGTCTCAAAATATAGTATTACTTTGCCAGACTTTTACACCCTTATTTTTAAACGATATTCATACTTTCAAATGTTATTGTTTTGTTTTACTTGACTTTGTTTCTTTTGTTATTCTTGTTTTAATTTGATTTAACTTGATTTGGTTGACAGGATGTGCTTACTTATTTGTTTAGATAAGTTCTTAGTATGTAGTACAGATTTAGAGTCAAATTTATAGTCCTCGCTCTAAGCTCCTGAGTCCTGTAATTGAAGGCATGTGCTACCAGGCATGCCTAAATTAGATCATTTATAAATACATATTAGCAATTTATAATTAATGTTTTGGAGGGGTTGCAACTTTTCAGGTTCTTTAGAATTTATTTAAGGGAAAGAAGATAATGAAACAGAAAGAGAAACGATTTCATTTGCAGGTCCTTCTATAATGCAAGCCTTCCTTTGATCAGTTATTTAACCATTAGCAACGAGGCCATTTATTCCAGCAAATATGTCCTTACTTAAATGAATTTTCTACTTTTTTCATGGATACATATTCTTGGAATTTAATTGACTGTACCACACTTGATAAGTTTACCTCATTGACTTCCTGGAAATCTTGCCATTAGGACATATTGTTTTATTTCAAAATATCTGTCAGATAGTACTCTGTGTGTGTGTGTGTGTGTGTGTGTGTGTGTGTGTGTGTGTGTGTGTGTATTTATTTGGAAAAGAATGCTTTATCATTATTATCATCATCATCATCATTATTATTATTTAGAATGGTCACTCAAGCTGGCCTTATATTCATGATAATTCTGTCTTAGTCTTTCAAGCTACCATGCTCACCTTACTATCTTTATAACTACACTTAATTTCCTAATCAAAAGATGTCATTTTGAAATAAAACAAAGGGCTATGTTTTGAATCTTGAATCTATACTACATGTATATTTTTAAAACCAAACATTCTATATAACTTGATATTCCAATTAAAAGGTTTAACATTATTGTTTTTTTTTTTAATTTACTAATCCAGAGACTGGATGCTACAGTATATCTCATTTGAGGTTACAAGCACTTGAAATTCAGATCCACAACATACAGTAACTGTACAACATGAGACATGGAAAGGTGACACACTATCTACCTGACTGAACAAAAGAAACTGTAGGGTACACAGTCTTCAGAATTTATGAAATGTAAAGGAGACACTGGATGCCTCATTAAATCCAAGTATATACTGTAGTTTTATGTACTGGAATTTTACTGATAGCTAAGAACACTAAAATTCCTTAAAATAAGTTAAAGACATAGTAACTTTTTTAAAAGATGTCTCAAAGTTTATTTAAAGGTTTTTTCCCTTAATTATCTGGACAGTAATATGGTTTTTACCTTTTGTGCAGCATCTGGAAACAGCAGGTTCCAAAAGCAACCAGTATCAGTAAGAGCAGCGGAATTGTTGGTATAATAACGTAAATCAGATTGGGAATTATGCCTACAAAAGAAAAATAATCTTAGTGTTCAGTGAAAGCTCAGGAAGGACGCCATCAGAAGGTTATGAACACAGGTTCCTGAAGATTAAGGTAAAATCAAATATTTTCCAAAATAAGCAAATTCCAATTATAAAATTTTATTAAAAGTACACGGATGCTTTGAAAAAAGTCTAAACAAAATTGTAATGCCCTGGTTGTCATGCTCAATTAAATATGCATGGTTTTAAAATTTCTATTACATTTGTGATTCCAACATGAGCTAATTTTCATAATGCATTGATATAAGCTGTCTCATTTTATTAATTTTCTGAATCATTGGACAAGTAAAGCCTTTATATTAAGTAATAACAATTATTATAATCATTGTTCACCTAGAAGAGAATGAATTATCTTACTCAATAAGCTCAGTGTCATGATAAAATGGAAGTATCTGGGATTAAATGACAACAGTCACATACTAGGCAGTGATACAGTCAGAACCTAGAGATATAAGACTCTGGAGACAATGGCATGATTTAATTAAATTCTGAAAATAAGCATACTTTTAACCTTGCTCTATCACTTTCTATGATGACAGATATTCTGAATATGTTTTAAAGAAAATTACCAACATTCAACACCTACAGAGCATAAAATGACTTCATTAACCATGAATATATATACATATATATATATGAGGATATTGTAAGAGGAAAATAGGTGTAGTTTAATTATTTACTAATGGTTTTAATTATGTTTACTATTATGAATGACGTTAGAAGAAGATACGTGAAACAGAAAAAGCGCAGAAGGTTAACACACACATCTACATGAGGACAACAAGCGAAGAAACATGACATTTGGATTGCAAACTGAAAGTTAGTCAACACTGTCACAAATGTTCATGCTTCTGCACAGTTGGCTGTAGTTAAATCACTTCGCTGCTCATCCTTTCCTTTGCTAAGGGGTGTATTTAAATAGATCTAATCACTGGTAATTCAGAGATATATGGCAGTTTAACACATTTTTATGTTCATATATGAATGCACTTTAGTTTAACCAAAGTCATCTCTCACTCCCCACTCCAAATCCTCAAAGATCTTTTTCTTTACTTGTTCCTTACTCCGTGTGTGTGTGTGTGTGTGTGTATGTGTGTGTCCCACGTGCTAAGTCTACTAGAGTTGAAATGCAGAGAATAGTCTTCTTTCTGAGTCTATACCAGGTCCAAGAAACATTTAAGGATCTATGAAATACTTTCTTGTCAAATTACTATTAACATTTCTGATACTAATGACAAAAAATACAAAATTATGTCTAGGAGTTATTGATTTTGAAACACTTGAGTTTTTGGATCAATATTAACAAAAGAAATAGATAAATCATTTCCGTCCTTATGATTTAGGTCATGTTTTTTTTAAAAAAAAAAGGTCTAAGGAATATTAAGATGGGTTTCTGGGTAATATAGAACTCATATCAGGATTGGATTGGTTTTTATTCTGTCATCTGGGGTGGTAGTGGGATAGAGAGCCCGTTGTGTCCACCCCCTTCCAACATGCCACACAGTGATATCACAGTGATAGCTTGAAATTGATCAGATAGATGTTTTTATACGAGGGAAGTCAATAGAAGCTATAATCCACCTTATTTATAACTCATCTCTACCTCAGAAAAGCCTGTATATCCAACAGCAAACTACTGTTCCAAGTCACTAAACAAGCTGGTTTAAATGATAATCACTACATTATATTGGGGAATGCTGTGTAGATACAGGTGTTACTATTGATCACGTGGTTTCATGCTAGATGGTTCCACTTGAAATAGAAATCTTAAGAAATGGTTTTTTTTCTATTGAAAACTTATCATTGCATAATTATGTCTAATGCAGTCCAAAAGTGTCGATGGGCCCATAATTAATGTACCAATTCCTGAATCACAAGAAAAATTTCACTGAGGTTAAAGAGCATTGGTTCAAAGTACAGTTTTTTAGGTGAGAGTTAAGAGGCACAGAAGAGAATCACCTGCTTCAGTAACAACCACATTCTCATGGGTGTCTTCAGGTTGGTTTGTAAGATACGGCTTTTCAACAGGGTCTGTTGGGTGAATCTCTGTAAATAATTAGCATAGAAATCATGAATAATTACACAAGCAAAATGCAAGTGTCAATAAAAATAAAATGTATCAACAAACAATCAAGGTTGATTTTGATCTCTAAATAGTTTGCAGGCAAATTATATTCTGAATTTAAATGTACCAAAAAATCAACTAACAGTAGTCAATATTTAATTAGGTTTAAACAAAAGAACCAATATGATGAATTCCCTTTAGAACTCAAACTTTATTAACAACCAAGAAAGGTACAGTGCTTAAATTAGCCTGCTACAGTCAGTGACAACGAAGGGTTACAGGAGTAATTAAATAATTAAATTCCCAAATGTATGAGAAACTCTTGAGATTTCTTATTGTTAAGATGGTCAGATACTACTGTCTCATATACTTTTCCCTAGAGAAAACAATTGTTACCTTAACAGTTTAGTCAAATTAAATTGGATTTGTGAAGGAAAAAAACAAAACAAAACATGTACACCGGAATGAGTAAGTTAAGAGTCTTCTAACTAACCCACCTACCCATCACTCACCTACTGTAGTGAAGCACACTCAAGCTGAACAGCAAGTCTACTGTGCTCTCAATGTCTCTTCCAACTTGCAGCTAACTACAAGGCTTTCATTCCACACACCCAAATCGGAACCAAGGATAACTCTTATCTAGTGGCAAGCCTCTATTAAAGCTCCTTGCACTCAGGTTAGCCCACATGGTGTGGTGCCCTCCACGCCCTAAATCTCACATCTAGAAATTTATAAGGGCAAGGAATTCCCTTTGTTTCTTCTGACCTATAGGAATCCTGTCCAATAAGGTCTTTATCTTGCTGCCTATGGCACATACTATAACTCCTCTAATACTCTGAAAGTGAAGGGAACCAAAGAACCTTCCCTTCTGAACTCCTATCATGCTATTCATGATGTGTGTCACTCTGAATGGAGCTCTTCTTTTTGAACTGAAATAAAATGGAAGGTTATCTTTCTATAGATGTTCCATTGTGGTATCTGTAGTGGTTTCTTCCTTAATAAAGCTTGTTGGGGTTCAGTAGTAAAGTATTTATTCATTCTACAAGCCTATGACATTCTTTTATTTATAACAAGTCTAGTGGTTCACCATGAGTTTGGAGCCAACCTGGGCTATATTTTGAGTTTTACACCAGATTTGGTCATAAAGTAAAATCCTGCTATCAAAATCAAACAAGAACAATAACAGAAAAAAAGAGCTATAAATATATTCATTGTTTAATTAAATTCATTATTTACCTTTCTTATTTTATGGACAAAAATGTTACATAGAGCATTTTCTGTTGTTATTGGAACATAATATTTTAAAGAACGCTACTTGTCATATTGTCTTACGATCTTGATTTATTGGTGGTGTATCCACTCAAGTCAATTGATATTTTGGATTAATTTATACCTACATGCAATAAGTCAACAAACTATTTACACTTAAAACATTTTTAACAATCTTGAGTGAGACTGTTAATTAAATAAAAATCTAGTAACTTAAATTCTATCTATACGACTTTTCATCTAAAAGTGAAAGCTCATGAGGCAATTTTAATTTTTCAGATTACATCTATTTTGGGTTTGGTTGAGGGCATTAGTCCCATGCAGAGGCCAGTAAACAACTTGAGAGACTAGGTTTATTTCCTTCTACTATGTAAATATCTGGGATTGAATTCAGCTTTCAAGCTTGACAATAAGTGTCTTTCTCTGTTGAGTCATCTCAAAAGCTCCAAAAGGCAAATTTAGCACAAATATTACATTTAGAAGTATGGACATAAAAGATGGATATCAGTGAACTGAAAGAATATGTATGTTTCAGTAGAGTAGAGAAAACCTTAAAATTGAATTATCATATTTCTGAAAACCAGGATAATTTTTAAAAACATTTTCGATATTATTGGCCATGTTATTAGATAGTATATGGGAGTAAAAATAGGAAAGTAATTAATAAATTTCAAACTAATCAAGCATATAATATGTACATACATATTACTTTACTCATTTTAACCCTTGACATTGACAATTAATAAATAATAATTACTAAATAATAATAACTAATAAAATAATGAATAATAATATTTTGATATTAATAAATGTTAAGTGTTACGAAACCTGTAAAAATCACAGAATTTCAATTGTATTTCTCTAAGACACAATTAGAAAAAATATAAATGAATAAAAGACTTAGTTTGCAAAGACTTCCAAGTGTGTAATGTCAGATTTAGCAACCAAGGGCAAAGTCTAAGCTCACCAGGGATATAAAAAGTTGGCTAATAGACTAGAGAGAAGGATAAACACAAGAGTAAGTCTAATCCAATAATCTCTTGTGCCTCACGGCTTTATGAGAAAATAAATTGTGTAATTTCAAGAGAATAATAGGAACATTGGTACTTGGTTATAATTGCCTTTTATGGGTACGTATTATGAGGTCAGGCTGACAATCCTTCAGAAAAGTTAATATGACCCTTTCTAATATTGTGGAGAAAAATAGAAAAATAAGCATGTCAAGGCTTAAGTTTCTAACTTGAGTGTCTAAGACGATCAAATATATGTTTGTACATCTTTGATTAGTCCTTCTTTTAGGTTACATTCCGATTCAATTGAAATGTCTTGTTAAAGTAACTCATTTCACTATTTCAGCAGGAAGTCACACTAATGGGCCTTAGGTCAAGGTAATTTTTCAACTTACTGTACATGACAAAAGAAAACTGATGAAATTGTCATTTTTCTAAGGATACAAATCAGAGTAAGAAAATAATGTGAAATTAATCCTTTAACTATGGCGAAAGACATTACATTCGAGGACCACACAGCAAGCATTGTGCTATGACCTGATGTACTAATGAGCCTGAAGAAAGCTACTTCACTCCTCAACAGGAATAAACCAAGGAACGATTGCTCACAAGCGTCTATGTCCATAGGCACATTGGTAGCCTATGCCTTCTTTCCTTACAGTCTCATAAGTTTTTAGAATATTTTCATATAGACATTGGTCCTTTACAAAATATGAGAATAGTTTGGTCCTTGTATAAATTATTATTTTCTCTTGGAAACATCCTTCCCAATAAATGGTTTCTACCCATTCAGCTTTACTCATGCCATTGCTAGGTTCACTCTACTGCAAACAATGTGCTTCAGTACATTAACAGGGTAAGTTGTGAGGTAATGCCTCCTTCATAGGAATAATAGAGAAAGGCTGGAAACTGTAAAGACAAAGTCTCGTATGAACAAACATGCACAAAAATCTACCATTGCTATTGGATATCTTTTACCTGGTTCATATTTGCAGATGTAATTGTGCTTCATGTTGCACCTGTCATCATTCCACTGGTAAAGGTAAGGACCTCCTAGGCCAGGATTGGCAGTTGGTTGATGATACATGACTACACATTTTTCACTTCCACAAGAAGGTTCATCAGTGTACCAGTTCCTACAAATAGAGATCCATGGGGACACTTAACAACATCTGTTAGAGCTTTTCTTTGCCCTACTGACTCGAGCAAGGTACAAATCAACACTTCAGGATCCGGTCATAGCTTACCGGAACTGGGAGCTGCTCCCATCAGACCACTGGTAGAGATCTGGACAGGCACCCGAAGTTTGACCGTCTCCGCTTCTCAAAAGTCCTATCCAGAAGTCGCCATCTGAAATGCCTGTTCCAGGTTTTGTCAGATTCTGCAACATGCTCTCTATTAACTTCTGTTCAGCTTCATTCTCAAGACTGAGGAGGACACCTCCTTCACTTTCACAAGCCAGCCGTGCTTCCTGGAAGCTCACACGGCTAGACAGTTCATGGAAGTAGGCCATTTTGTAGCAGGGATGTTTCACATCAGCAAAACATACCTTTTGACCTAAAACAAAAAATAAACAAATAATAAATAAATAAATAAATAAATAAATAAATAAATCGATTGTGAGGTCTCTATTCATAAGTTTGATGTTAATCGCAACAAAAGAACAATTCAAAATAAAAACATCAAGAATTCTTTTCCCCCAAATATATCCATGGTTGCAACAGTGGCATGATAGTTATGGGTGTAACTACTTTCTTAATAGACTTAAGTCCTGTCTCTCCAGGATGAAGTACATGCTCAATACTGCAAATTTGGTCAAGAACTAATGATTCGTTAGCCCATGGGTCACCAAGGTGAAACTACTTCTGTTGTTTTGGGTGAGTATACATATTATCAAACCTTCCCTCTAAACTCACATGTCTCTACCCATATAATGGTGCACCTCCCAGGCTACATCAGAAAAGTGTCTTTGTGCAGTGGATGCTGGTTATCACAGAAACTCTACAACGAAAGGGTGACTATACAGTAATAGGACATCTAGTCAGACCCTCCTACCCAAGACCTTGAAAAGAGGTGTAGAAAAAGTGTAAAAGCCAAAGGTTAGGAAGGATGAGGTCAAAACTATTTTATAGACATGAAGGGAACAACGGACCCAGGAACCCACAGCAATTGTAATTGTCCGTACAAGACCTGCTCAGAATAAAGTCAGTCAGCATTTTATTACAAAGTGGGGAGAGTCTCACGAGGTCTCACCTTTAAGAAACTATAGACAACTGATAATTTCTTGGGAAGAGACAGTCCGTGCTCTTTAGTTGTTTGAATGGTTGGTCCCACACCAAGAAGTAAACGGACAGCACGTATTAGAGTTGATTAGTTATGAATTTTAAAAAGAAGAGGGCATGAAGTTGGGAAGGTGTAGGGTAGAAGATCTGAAATTAAGGAGAAGAGTTGGGCTGAATATGATAAAAATTATTCTGTGTGACATTCTCAAAGAACTGACAAAAATATTTTAAAAGCACTTACTCACTCAATAAGATCAGAAAGTTTACCTTCCTAGCCTATTATTTTCAATTTATAAAAGTAATGGGACTTAGGAGATCTTTTATGGGTAGAATGTTTGCTTCACAAGCATGAAGACCTGAGGTTTTATTCCCTGTACCCACATAAAATGTTTGACATTCTCTTATACTCTCTGTTGAATTTTGTAGTCTGTATGAAAAATTGTCACATGTAGGATGAGGGACCATGCTTAAATACTGTGATAAATGAAGCATTTATATTTTTTACTTTTAATTGCAGTCTGCCATGCTGGGCAACTATACCACAGCAATATTAAAGCAATATCCCAGCTTCTGAAACCTCAGTTTGTGATAAGGAATGACACTCAAGGCCAGAGCAAGCAGAAATTGGCAGAAGACCATTATCCCCACAACAGTCTTTAAGAGATAAACATTCAGGATCTTGCCAAAGAAAGAAAACATGAAATAGTTATTTAGCAATGCAAACAAGTCAACTAACTGGGATGTGAACTCGGGAGCTGCACACAGAAAAGTGCAAATAAGTTAATATATAAGCTAACCTAACTTAAACTTTAACAAAAGTTTACATGTCAGTCAACGTACCATGGAAAATGAGCTTAAAGTTTTAGTATGGCAAATAAGTCTGAAATAAATACCCACTGCTAGGAGGCAATGAAAATATCAATGGTTGTTTCCATTATAAAGAATGAATAATTTTGAAATGTTACTCTTTTTTTTTTTTTTTTTGGTTTTTTTTTTGAAACAGGGTTTCTCTGTGTGTAGCCCTGGCTGTCCTGGAACTCACTCTGTAGACCAGGCTAGCCTCGAACTCTCGAACTCAGAGATCCGCCTGCCTCTGCCTCCCAAGTGCTGGGATTAAAGGCGTGCGCCACCACCGCCCGGCTAATGATTTCATTGTTTAAAATAGTTGTTCCTTATAAAATTCCAATGATTCTTACAAGCCTGTATTTTTATTATCGTATTTAAGAAGCAAGCTCTCACCCTATTTTCATCTAGTACATCCTTTCCATATTTCTAAGTTTCCAAAATTATCTTAGCTACATTCCCCTGAGTGTTCCAGCTCCAAATTTTCACCCCTAAGACATTTAGCTTTGTGTTTCACTCAAGCATTTTTAAATACTGTTCTATTTTTTTTTAAAGATTGCTTTGCAAGGCCTCAAGGGAAAGAGAACCAGAACAGCAGGAAGTTTTGTGAGTAACATGAATTTATATGTAACAAATCTAGGGCCCCTTTAAGGAACTACGTTGATATTATTTATATACTAAAACTGACCACTCATTATCTTTCATATATTAAAAGATAAGTTCATCCCTGGTTTATATGTGGCAAAGACATAAAATGTAATAGACATATTTACTCATTTACAAAATTAAGATAACACAATAGAATGCGTAGGGGGGCTCTAAGTATGATTTGGAAATAACTAATACCATTATGTCACACTGTAAAGAAAATGACTAATGATGTCTAGATAGAGAATTGCATTTTACCACCAACCAAAAAGAGCACCTGGAGGGACCCATGACTCCAGCTGCATATGTATCAATGGCAGGGAGGGGAGCGCTTGGTCTTGTGAAGACTCAATGTCCCAGCATAGGGGAATGCTAGGGCAGTGAGGCAAGAGTGAGTGGTTGTGTAGATGGGGGAGCACCCTCATAGAAGCAGGGGGAGGGGAGATGGGATTGGAGGTTTGCAAAGGGGAAACTGGGAAGGAGGATAGGTAACATTTGAAATGTAAATAGATAAAATAACCAATAAAATACCAATAAAAAAAGAGAATTGCATTATAAAGAATCCACACCTAATGCTAGATGGGCCCTGGAAAGGTTGCTAGGCTTTATCCAAAGCAATCTTTCCCTATAGGTGGAGTGGTCCATGTTCTCAATAAATGAACAATAGAGTTGACGATGGTAGCATAAAAGAGGGCTCCTGGAGGGGTCAAGACAGAAGCCGTTTATCAGCGGGAAGCAACTTGTTAACCCACAGGACCTTGTGTGAGTACCAGCTGAGTCTTCATGTTTAAACTAAAAAGCCCCTACCAGGTCAAGGAGAGCAAGGCAGTTTCCTGGAAATCATAGACATACTGCACAATTATTATGGCTTATGTAGAATCAGTTAATGCTGACAGGCTGAATGCCTTCACACATAATTCTACTTTACTACTGATTTCTACCTTACTGTGCACATTTGGTCCAAGTCGTGGCCAAATGAGCAGAAGCTGGATCTATGGAGCTTGCTGCTGCACTTCGGCTGATTCCATTTGGCTGCTATCTCCGTGGAACTGGAACAGCTGGGAAACAAATGCTGCGCTAATTCCCAGACAAGCTCTGCTAGGGCAGATCTTCTGATGTGACTTTCCCACTCCTGGAGAAGCCAGCCTTCCTAGAGAACAGTGAGGATGGCCTCTCTTCTCACCCTGGCTGTTTACATGAAATCTTTCCTTGACATTTAGATTTAAATATCATAGTCAAATAAAATCTTTTAGAAACAGTTAATGGGAGGGGTAAATTTTCTGTAAGTCACACAGTGGTTTATGCTACACAGAGGTTATGTTTGTACACTCTAACTCTACAGAAGTCTCGATTCAGAGTCTCCAGTTGAAATTCCAGTTGAATTCAGAGTCTCCAGTTGAAAAATCACCTTAATTTTCGGCTTATCTACAAAGATTTTCCACTCTAGATTCCAGAAAAAAAGAGAAAATAAAAAGAGAATATGATAAAAAAAGAAAATGTTCTAAATATGAACCTGGAACTAAATAATCTCTACATTTAAAAATTAATTAAATATCTGCTGTTATTTCCATAAATGACTATTTTGTTTTCATACATGTGAAAATTCACAAATGTTGGCAAAGCTTGAAAATGGTTTTAGTAATTATAAGAAACCAAGGGTAAATTCATGAAGTTATAGCAATTTGTTTCTTCTTCAATAGAAACACTAGCTTGGTTTTATTTTTCTTAAAATACGTATTGTAAAATGCTCTGCAGCTTTGAGGTTGTCAAATGTTTCTTCATCCCACTTACTATAATAAAATGCAACCAGCATTAGATAAGTATTACATATAGGTCCTGTGGCTCAATAAAAACATAGATGACATATTATAAATTTCTTCTCTTCAGTTATGATTCACTTAATTTTAAAAATTGATATTTTTAACAAAAATTTTTAAAACTGAATATATATATATATACATATATATATATATATATGTATATATATATATATATATAAAACATGATTATTCCACCACCTAAGCCAGATTGGCTAAACTTTTGATGCTCAACTAGAACTCAAGAAGCTGATCATTTTTATAACTCTTTCCTATCCCTCTCAAAACATACTAAGATGTTCGGTGGTATTCCAATATCATGCTGCATGGTCTCTGAGAATAAAGCCAATTGAACTAAATGAAACTAAACAAAGCAAAGTCCCACTTATTCTAAGTGTTCTGTCTTGCAGATCACAAGAGTACACCAATTTCTTAATGTTTGTTTGAAGTTAAGACAGATTTAGTAAAATTTAATTATTTATGAAAGATGAATTTTGTGATTCACTTAATAGCACAGTGCATACAGCTGGAATCTATTCCCTGGCACTAAGAAAATCAAATATGCCGTCTTGGGTCACTTCAGGGATGGTGGTGGCAGCAGCCTTCCTTATTTATTCCCCTAAGACACAATAGGCTTTCTGAGAAGAGAGTGGTCTTATATTTTAAATTCTGATATTTGAAATTGATATAAAAATTATGAATGGAAAACCATGGAATAGTATGACTTCAGAGTTCAAGAAGCCAATCAAAAAGTAGTGCTTTGAGTCCAGCAGAACTGAAGGAATTTGTAATGGACAAAACTTTCATGACAGTTTTTGTTTCTTTAAGTACTAACATAGGCTATATGTTTCATAGAACTAATAATAATAACTGTCCAATGTTGTAGTAAATGTCTGAATTGATCAATAATTTGAAGTATAAGACATCACTTCCAATACAATTCACACCTTTAGAGGAAGTAGGAAAATCAAATCTTTTGATACACAACTGAGAGGTCCTTCTCTTAAACTATCCAACTAGAGAAGTAACCTTCGCTCCTACAAAGTTAAACTCTGGACATAAAGCTTACCAAGCCAAGCCTTTCCTCCTACCCTCTCCACACTCACAAGATGCAGGTTGTATTAAAAGGCTTTCAGTCTTGCCAGCCTCGGTGTGATGTAGATTTTCTCATCCCATCTCTAAGATAAGGAAGTGGGGCACAGAGAGAGTTTAATAATTGCTCCATGTTCACACAGCTTATAATTGCAAACTCAGGTTTGGAGCCAAGCTGACTTTCTGTTACCCATTTTTCTTGGTGTCTATGCTTCTCCACATGTGTCTGCACACTTCACATACTTTACAAATGAAGGGATTGTTGCATGCCATGCATCTCTTCTGTGTTAGATACATTGATCTAATACAGCCATTGGTGAGTTATTCATTACTGGTTTGAGCCCAGGATTGTGTATTGGGAACTTGTTTCTGAGTGTGCCTTTTTCATGCTGAATAATTAGATCAAAGTTAATTTGTGGACAACTCATATATATATATATATATATATATATATATATATATGTATATATATATAATAAAAGAGCAGATGAGACATCAAGTATATATGATGTCATTTTTATTTTATTTTATCAATATGACTATTAAGGCCTAAGTTGAATGTTGTCTCAAATACAAAAATGGTCACTGTAGTCAGATTTTTATGGTAAACATTCAAACAGATTTTAAAAATTTCACTTTACAGTTGTCTAAATGATTGCAAATGTATACAAATTGAAGAGCTAACACAGAAGAGAGTTGTAAATAATAAGAATAATTAATGAAGCATCAGCTGGTTATCTTCTTTCAGAATCCTTTTTTTTTAAATTATAGATGCTTTTCTAGCATTAATGTATAGACATTGCCACCATAAGATAATGATGAACAGCCAGTAAGGAATAATGCCTATGATAAATGGGTAGTTTATTAAATGCCTAGTAATAAGATTAATTTGCTCCTTTCTTGCCCAAGAGATACTTAAAGTAATTACATCTTTGCAACTTGCACTGTCATCATTTTCTACTTTGATGATGTCATGGAATCGTTCTGTGAGCTTGAGTATGCTCTGCAATATGCTCTGCTATTAAAGTACTTTTTAAAGCTACTTACTGATCAGCACTTATGCAATATCCTACAGTCTTTTCATGATAAGAGAGGGAAGGGGACAGGGAGAGAGAGGGGGCAGGCCTGCATATAATTGGTTCCACTAGCTAAATCTCTCCATAGTGAATAGAGTCCTTTATTTTCTGTGAGATTATGGAGGAGAATGGCTTAAAGTCATAGACTGAGAAAAGTTAGTGGAGAGCGACTGGTTAAATGGTACATTAAAAATTATGTCTGCCTCTATGAAGAGCATGAATTGCGGAAGTCACAAGCAGGCCGAACACCCTCGTTTCTAATGGTCTGCTTTCACTCAGCCTTTAAAATAAAATGTATCTCAATTGTAGTAGAGTTGAAGCTGTACATGTGAACAAGTTCTCGAGAAATTTAAGGGATGCCTGACCTATGGCCAGCCCACAACACAGCATCAAGGAGTGGAAGACAGTGCTCTGAACTCTAAAATAGAAAAAAAAAAGTTCGTTAAAATATTACAAATGTTTTGAAAATGTCACGTGCTTCCAAACATAGTCTCCCAAAGTTTTAATACCCCCCCTTTTTTTCCATTTTATACCATAAGAAAAAAATCTTAAAAAGTTGTCATAAGGAAAATGTCATCAGCAGCTAGTGACTTTCTGAACTGAGTATTTAAATAGATGCAGCAGATGTTCTCCACACATATGTGTGGAGTATGAAATCACCGTACAATTCAAATCCTCAAATTAGTTTCCCATGAACATAAATTCAGCAAATCCATGGATTATTATCACCAGAGTCCTCTGTGTGTGTGTCTGTGTACTGTCTTATTATATCAGACACTATTAAATCTCTTGTAAATCAACTGATATGGAAGTTGATCAAAATGTATTTAGCCTTAAAATATTTTATCCTTAAAATGGTGGGTTTAAAGGATTACAATGTATCTTTTTGGATGTTTTAAAACATGAAAATCTCATCCAGAGATTTAGTTTGTCAGTGTTTGTCTTTTGAGGTCATGGTGGGTAAGTGATTATTTGATATTGTACAAGAATTATACATTTTTTGTCCTGAAATTTAATAAGTAGGAACTCTTTTCCATGTATTCTAAGTATGTTCCAAATAGTAGAAAGCAAAGAAGAAGCTGTCTCAATTCTCTTCAGACTGGGTAACCTGTCCCTAGTGGCATAAAATAGTTGCTACACCATTCTGAACAAATATCAACAGGCAGACAGTGGACATGTTAGGAAATATTGCTTCAAAAATAACAGATTTTAGGCTGCTCTGTGCTCAGCCAATAACAACTAGAATTGATCAAATCCTATGATCCAGAAATCAGTTTATAGATGGATAAATTTCAATGTGAAGAGAATCAAATTATCCACAAGAAAAACATATCTAAGTAATTGTTTTAATCTCAAATCAACATCATCATTTATACTAAATCAAATAAATCATGCTTAGTTACTTAGAAATTTTCCAGATGTCACCTTCAAGATGCCAGTGAATTACCAAAAACAAAAAAAAAGAAAAAAAGAAAAAAAAAACGCCTAGCCAAAAGTTTGAAATATTTTTTGTAGAACTATATTGAAAATTAAACTTTTCATCAACAAAGTACTTGAATTATATTTTCTACTCTGGACATCTCCCCATCCCCTGGAACTTTAAAGTGTAAATAGGAAGGCCACAAAGGGACATTATTTAAGTTAGTTAAATGCTTCTATTATTTTAAAAATGTCATGTGTTCAAAGCCTAATCTTTTTGCTATTCATTTATTTGCGTGAAAACTCACAAAGGTAGTGAAATATATAGTTTGTTCCACCAGATAGCTCTCCACACAGTTCTTTATCTTCTGCTAAATTAGGAAGGAAAAGGACTTAAACTCATAGGCTCCCGACACCCTGTAAAAAGCTACAGAGGACTGATTGGTTACCTGTACATTTTAGAATTATATCTGACTGAGTGAAATACATGAATTGGTGAGAATCAAGTCAGAGGCAAGCTTAATATGCTAGATCCTAAAGGTCTGTTTTCTGATCCCCTTAAGTTACTGCCATCTCACATCTACCTCTTTATCGGTGACACCTATTGTACAAATGGACACACTTTTAGAGGACCACATTGGCCGTATTTGTTAGAAGCAACATTCAACAATTTCATCCCAACAGTTTGATGGGCACAGCAAGAGCTTTCTCTATGGGCGACTGTTCAGCTGCCATGTGCGGTGCTGTTCACAGTTACCTCAGACACAGAAGAGCCTTGAAAGACTTTTCCCAAACTAAGAGGAGACGGTTCCGGTGTGAATTGCTCAATGACTAGACAATGATCAAGTTGGGGGGAGGGGGTGGGAGAATCAGAGACCAAGCAAGGAAGTTTGGCAATTTTGACCTTTCTCTGATTTGAGAGACTTAATTGTGCACCTGCTTTTTGTACAAATCCAAATTCGTTACCGTGAACACCTCAAACCAAACCTCCACCCAACTCCAAGGGGTGTTTCCTGGGTGTTCTAATTTGGAAAGAAGTCCAAAAGCAAAGGTGACAGGACAGTAGCTCTCTCCAGTTCTTTGTCAGTCCTCCTGAGAACAAAGGCTGCAAACTCAGACATCTGGACTGGGCTGGTCTCAGAAACCATCCTTGTGAGCACCCTGGCTGGACTAGAGCCAGACCAACAGGAGATGGCGTTCATGCTGCATCTCCTTCGCGTCCAAGCTCTGTCTGCATCCTCGACCACACCCCTCTCACAGGTGCCCCAGTCCTGTCTGCCTATGTTCCACTCACTGTCTTCCAAAGAAAGTAGAGAGTCTTGCCCCTGGAGAGACTGAACTGCTCCTTATTTAGCTTAAACTTGCTCCTTACCCATAGAAGAAGACACTCCTAAAAATCTCGGAAACTTTTCTGTTATTCTGGGAGAAGATGAAAGGAAAGAATAACATGGTTCCCCACCCCTACCCTGTCCCTCTGGACGTCCTACTACGTACAGTTTTCCAACTCTGTGAAGAGAATCCCATATCCCTTGTTTTCTGCTGCGCATACAACTCCCCTGCCCGGACTCACCGCTCACCACTCTTCGGGCAAAGGCTCCCTGGGCGCAGAGCAGCGCAGCTCCCAGCAATAGTGAGGCAATGCGGATCATCGTGGAGACGCTTCTGCAGCAGGTGTCCAGTGGAGGAAAGGCGAGGTTCTCCCGCGGCACGGCCACCCCCTGTGGCTCTAACCAGCAGCTTCCTTGCTTTCCTGCTGGGTTCTACTCCCTCCTTCCCAGCGCAGGAGCTAGGATCCCTGTAAGCATCGCCCTTAGTAGGGACCTGCTGCCAGGCTGCCCTGTGCAGCACTGGGCTGGAGTGCAGGACACCGTGGGCGTATGTCTGGGAGCAGGGGGCAGTGTTAAGAGTTCCTGTGTCTGTATTTGCTGGAAAGGTGAAACATGAGCTCTAGTGCAAACCTAAGCAGCTGCCTTTCCTTCCTTCTCAGGTCTCTGTGTTTGTTCTAAGGGACTGAGCTGGTGTGCCCTGGTCGTGGCTCCGACAGCAGCAACAACAGAAGCAGCAGCAGCAGCAGCAGCAGCAACAGCAACAGCCGCTCTGCGCTGGCTGCACACTCTTATATACGCCCAGAGCCTGGGGTTCCAACCCTCTAGCTAGTAATCATTTTAACTACTTCGTCTCTCCTGCCAAGCGGAGCATCTGGCCCCTCCCCTAAAAACTGGAGCCACTTTGAAAAGAGTCCAGTCAGCAGTCCCTCCTCCTCCACTCCCGGTCCCCACCCCCTTCCCATTTGCCAACAGACTTCAATACTCATTTGTGTAAAATGTGACAGCTTTGCTATTAAACTCGGGCAAAAGTTGGCTCCATTTGGTTTTCTCAGAGATAAATGTCCACGGGGATGCCAAGTTTCAGGGCCTTTCTCTTCTTCTGCTAAATTGTTTGATCATATGTATGGTGAGATGCAGGGGCACTAGCCACTATTTAAGATGGATTGGCAGAGTGGAAGCCAAAATCTGCTCAGTGAATTATATAATGTGGCAGCTTTTTCTCCACCTAGGTTCTGTAAATAGATTATTTCCAAGCAGGTTGCTTGACTAAACTGCCACAGAAGCAAATTGAAAAGAATCTTGGAAACAAGTTTTCCCTCGACTAATTTCAATTTCAGTGTTTGCAACTCCGAGGGGGGAAAAAATCAAGGCAAAATAAATATTCTGAATTGTTGGGAACTTCACGAATGTAAAATGAGTGTATTTCTTTGAACTTATCCATAAGTGGTCTATGGATTCCATTAAAAGTAAGTCTAACTTCAAGGAATATGTACCTATCCAAACCGGACCCAACAGTCCAATGACTGGATTACCATTCTTATGGAGTCCAGAGAAGTTCATGCGAGCTCTCATAATGAGAGTTTAGAGTCCATGATGGGAAATCTGAAAATGTTCTTAGAATCAGCTTCGGTAAAACTGCAAATTTTTTGTTATGTTGCTTTTCATTATAATTTATAATTTATTTGTTATAGTTTTATTTTTTATGTGTAGAAGTATGTGATTGTGCATGTATGTGTGTGCTCATGTGTGTATGTGTGTGTGCCTATTCATGTGTGTATGTATGTGATTCTGTGATTGTGTGTGTGCGTGTGTGTGTGTGTGTGTGTGTGTGTGTGTTGAGGCCCAAAGGTGCTATCAGGAATTTCCCTTACCTTCCTTCTACCTTATTCATTGATGGGTGGGTCTCTCATTGAAACCCAGATCATATCCATATGACCTGTCTCCTTAATCCAATTGTTTAAGGATCCCCATCTTCATCTTCAAAGGCTAGATTACTGGAGCGACACCACACCCACGTGGAATTTGTGTGGGTTCTGGGGATCCTAACTCTTGCCCGTTTGCATAAGTGCCAAGTGCTTTAACTGCTGAACTATTTCCTCAGCCCCTATTATAT
Source organism: Grammomys surdaster (assembly GCF_004785775.1). Lineage (NCBI taxonomy): Eukaryota > Metazoa > Chordata > Mammalia > Rodentia > Muridae > Grammomys > Grammomys surdaster. The sequence goes on from NW_021620961.1 coordinate 5,936,115, forward strand.
TGCTTAAATGAACCAAGATTTGTTAAGTAGGATCATTTGATGTTTTAATGGGCAGCACTCTTTCCTCCAAGGTCTAATTGTCTTTGGTTTTCATATGAAATGAGGACACTGAGAGATCATTTTCTTAGAATAGGGCAGTATGCACTGTCACAGTAAGGATCAGTCTCAGAATCAGATATTTCAGCAACTGGGAAATTATTAACTACTAAACACACTTCACTAATGAAAGTAGATCTAATGTAGATATATAGATGCAGCCATAGAACTATATACCATTCTTACTCATTTTTGGTTTGGCATTTTAAAAGGGATCGGCAGATAAAATCAACTTTTTTGTTTGTTTTGTTTGTTTGTTTGTTTGTTTCTCTACTACTAATAACACCTAGGTAGCTTATCACTAACTTCAAGGAGCCTGGTTTGGGTCTTGAATATAGAACAAAAAAGTGGGTTTTTTCTATAAAAAACATTACAAAAATTTTCTCATATAGATTACATATATTTATCATATTATAAAATCTATGTAATATGGTAGAAGATATACATCAAAATTCTTCATCAAGTTCTAACTAAAATATTATAGATTGCCGTTATATATGTATATATTTTTTAAATTTGCTTCTGTATTTCCATACTACCTCTCAAATGTCTCTTAATTTTAGCTGTTTCCATGTAGTCTTTCCCACAACTTCATCTCTTCTTCCCCTCTCCTCCTTCCATTCCAGTCTTCCCCATCTATCAGTAGCTATCTGTTCGCTTTCCCTTTTCTTCTTATTTTTTGGGTTTTGTAGGTTATGTTTATTTTATTTTTTCATTGGATATTTTTTATTTACATTTCAAATGTTGTCTGTCTTCCCAGTTTCCCCTCTGCAAAACCCCATCCGATTCCCCTCCACTTGTTTCTATGAAGGTGCTCCCTCACCCTCCTACCCACTCTTGCCTCCCTGCCCTGGCATTCCCCTACATTGGGGCATTGAGGCTTCACAGGACCAAGGGCCTCCCCTCCCATTGATGCCAGACAAGGTCATCCTCTGCTACATATGCAGCTGGAGCCATGGGACCCTTCATGTGTACTTTTTGGTTGGTGATTTAGTCCCTGGAAGCTCTGGGGGGTCTGGTTGGCTGATATTGTTGTTTAAAATTGATTGATTAAAAAAATAAAGTAACAAAAAAATAATTGTTCCATAGATAAGTATGGTAGCTCATGCCAATAATTCCAAAACTCCAGAAGGGTAAAGCAGGAGGATTCCCATAGGTTTTAGTTCGGCCTAGGCAACATAGGGAGAACCTGTTTCAGAAAAATAAATAAATAAATTAAATAAATAACAGTAGAGATGTTCCATGGTTGTTAGAGTTAGTAAAAGTAAAAATATTGTTAAAACTTTTTTTTTATCAGTTGATGCTCACTTACTTTGTCTATAGGCATACATAAGGAACTGTAAAAGACAAATGAAAATGTTGTGGAAAACAGAGTTTAGCTCAAAATTACCCAAACAAAACTTGACTTTTAAGTACCAGATTTGGAGTAATGAGTAGGTTAAGGGATTCTCTGAGGGCAAATGAGAGAAGAGTATAGAAGGAATTGTTTGCATGAGTGACAAGCTGGGCTCCAGTAAGCTGGAAGCAAGGTGTGAATAACCGTCAAGGGAGAAGAGATGATGAGAACTAGAAATCAGTGATGGGAAAGTAGAAAGGGACTACAGGAGAGAGGTCTTCTGGGAAGAGGAGCAAACGAGCCAAGGAGCAGATATGATCACCCTGCACATGCATACGAGTACCTCACAATTAAGTCCATTATTCTGTGTGCAATAAATATATGCTAACACGGCACTTAACTCTCTTTCCTAATCATACAATGAGAACAGTAAAGTGAAGAGAGTGAAGTGTCTAACACTGACCCAATGGAGAAAATGTATTTTTTTCTTGAAATTCTAAAATAAAAAAGGTAATCTCCAAGAGGGTAGCCCCTAAATCATCTCACAATGTTCCGATGGTTCAGAAAAATTATTAAGTAAAGTGTGAAGTGAAAATTTCAGACTTCTTTTGGAAACTCGGTTGTGTCGAATGATGTTTTTCTGGATGCTGTCTTGTGAGAGGATGCTTTGCTGAACCAGACTTGTGAGCAGGCATATGATGTTTTGCTGGAGTGGACGCATAAGAGGGTGTGTGATGTTTGGAAAGGCTATAAGCAGAACTCCACAGACAATGAAAGGATGCTATTGCTTTGCTATGCTTTGCAACACTTTTATGGTCTTTGCTAGTCTTTGCTGGACTCTCCTCTTCGCTGGTCTTCATTTCCTAGAGAAAAATGCACCAAAACCCTCTCATTATATTCTGGTTGATTCTTGTCACTTCCTCTGACTCATACTGTTTTGGCGGAACCTTGTGCTTTCTGTTGGATCAAGCCACTGCTATTGATTTATTCATGGTGTTTGCTACTGGACTGAACTACTGGTACCCTGACAATGGATGTTCCTGACAAAGATTGCAATTGCCCAAAGAATTATTTCTAAACAGGTCTACAACCCCTATACCCTATTAACCATCTTTGGTCAGTAGGCTAGAAGGAAGGTTGAAGGATTTAAGAATCCTAAATAACCAAAGAATACACATGGAAGGACTCATAGCTCCAGATTCATATGTAGCAGAGGATGGACTTATCTGGCATCAATGGTAGGAGAGATCCTTGGTTCTGTGAAGGCTTGACACTCCAGTGTAGGGGAATGCCACGGCAGGGGAAGTTGGGTGGAGGAGTATCCTCACAGAAGCAGGGGTAGAAGGGATAGGATAGGGGGTTTTTGAAGGGGAAACGAGGAAAGGGGATAACATTTGAAACGTAAGTAAATAAAATATCCAATAGAAAATGAAGAATAAAAAAGAATCCTAAATAAAGTTGGCTTTGAAAATTGTAAGCCTACAAAAGTGTAATAAAATTAATGAACTAGATGAATTTTGAGTTTTATAAATCACAATTTCATCAATGTAGTTATAGGAGCTCTTTCCTGGAGATGATGATGGTCATCTTTCTTATCTGGGGCATACATGAATGAACTCTGCTGTGTCTGATTATCAACTGGCTGTGTACAGTTGTCCTACACAAAAGCCACTGATTGTAAACAAATGTCTGGATTCCAGGCTACCTGCAGATGAAATAATGGGCACATGAAGGAGATGCTCAGTGAGGAGTCACATTGAAAATGAATGAAGAGAGAAGTACGTCGTGGACTTGGGATGCAGACAGCAAGTTTGAATTTCTGCAGGCAAGTTAGTAACTGGCTCAAACAGGGAAAGAACAGGTGGCCAAACTCCCCCAAGATGTACTTGTTCATCACACAGGGTCACTGGACTGTTCAATACGTGAACTATCTCAATTGGGAAATTGAAATTCCAGAAATATTTTTGTAGGGCTATCTAGTAGAGCTCCAGTGTTTGTAGTGATGCTAGAAAAGTAATGAAGAATGACACAAACAGGAAAAGGATGCTTTTCTATGACTTTACGTTTAGTAATCATTAAATCTGTTCTAAGTATCTCTACCAAAGGAGCATTTTGGATCAGATCTGAAGAACTGATGACTTTCAATTAAAGTCAATCTTAATTAAATAATTTTAGTAGCTCATGGTAGGCCAACCATGCTCAAGTAGATCACTCCACACCCAGGTATATTTGGGGCAAATTAGAAACAATGTTTTGTTAAAATAAAAGGAAGGCATAAAGTTGAGTGTGGTAGGAAGGTGGGTGTATTTCGGAGGAGTTATCAGAAGAGATGGGTTGAATATGATCAATATTTGTCCATCAAATTCTCAAATATTTAATACAACCACAAAGTAAGTAAAAACAATTTAAGTGAATGGCTTTGTTATGAATCCAGAATGAGTAAATGTTTTTACCCTGAATCTTTCTTAATTATCAAATCTAATTTTAATATATATTAGTATAACCGTTACCTCTGCCTTAGCTGTCTAATTTTGCTAGATACATGACTGACAAATTCCTTCATGATGATCACATCCATCACACCAGTGTCACCCTTCAACACTCTCTAGTGCACTTTATAGCATCTCATTCCCAGCTTTGTTTCTGCTTTTTAATATATTTTGTTATTAGTAATACTCTCAACCAAGTCAGTTCTGCCTATATAGTGTTACCAAGCCATCCACTAGGGCATGAGCAACCTCCCAATGCCACATTCCCAAAGCAAGGAAACTTTTCTTAGCAGCTATCAACTATAGCTTAGCTCCTACCATAGGGGTGGGACATTTGAGTCTCTCCCTATCCATGCTGGAATTTTGACTGACTTCATAGTGTATAAGTCACAACACCTGCTGTGAGTTTATATATTCATGGAACTTTCAAAAAACAGAAAACATATAGTTACATAAGTTGAAAAATATAAAATTCTAGTGCAAGGATACAAACAAATGAAAAACTCTTAATGTTATTGTTTAAATGGCATAGGAAAACAGGAACTTCTTAGAAACAGTTGTACTTGGATCACTCAGAGCATGATGTTTGAAAGCTTTTATAAATAGGTAGCAATAAGCTAACACACACACACACACACACACACACACACTCACACACACACACCAAGAGAGAGAGAGAGAGACAGAGACAGAGACAGAGAGACAGAGAGAGACAGAGACAGAGAGAGAGACAGAGAGACAGAGAGAGACAGAGAGACAGAGACAGAGACAGAGACAGAGACAGAGACAGAGACAGGGAGGAGATTTGTCAGGTTGCGAGGAAGGAAAAAGGTTACCTGATTGCTACTTCACTGACAGAAATATGATCCTAATTTTTTACATGTCATCTTCTCCAGAAGCCTTTAACCTGTTTGGCTTTTACTTTATAAGAGAGAATGAGACAAAGAAATGTTGAGGCTCCCAACTGCATGGTGTCCTACCTTTGAAATGCTGCTACTCTATTTTACAAATTATTCTAATTTTAAACACTGCACCCTGCCAGAGTGGTGTATGATGTCTTCACTAATTTTCTAAATGAGTATAGTCCTTGTTTCTAATAAAATGTAAAGTTAATTTTTAAATATCATGAAAGTTAAAGAGCTACTCTCAATACATTTAATCAATAATGTGAATTCCTAAAAGAGAAAACAAATGTATGTCCAACGGCTTCATACTCAGAGAATCTGGAAACAATGGGTCACATTACTTCTGAAGGCCCCAGCTTTGCATTGCTATGTCCACAGAGTTGGGAAAGCTTCTGAATTTCATTCTTCCCTTCCTTTTCCTTCTTCTCATTCTCACCGTGTCCTCCTCACTTCCCTCTTTTTTCTCTCATTCCTTTCTTCTTTTCATTTTTTCTCACACACTCTTTTTATAAAAGAAAATACTGATTCATAATGAATGAGTTTTATCTTATTAGAATCTCAAATTTCCAACAAATCAAAATCCTGTCCTGTATCTACTTCTGTGGCCCTCTAAGTAAGAAGTCAGCACATTGCAAAGATGCCACAGAAATATAAAGTGCAGACAAGGTGAAAGTAAATTGAGGGCCAGGTTGAGTGAAAGATAAGCCAAGCAAGGGACAATAAAACTTGGATGAATATTTGAAAATCCTGACTTTGACGTAAGAAAAAAACTTCAAAAGTACAAACAGAAGAGCTAAAGACCTGGAAAAGCAAAAATGGTGTATTTGTGCTGTTTCCAAATAGTGTGTGCTCACATCAATCAAACAACTAAAAAGGTGTGAATTCTGACACTAGCTATTACAGCAAATTAACTGAGTGGTGTGGCTTGATGTACACTGTTCGGAGAGAATTTGTGGAGAAAACACAAAGGTATCCATACAAAAAATCAATTTGCATATCCTTCTGGATGTGCACCTGTCACTGCTACGTTTTCAGAACGGGATTCAATGTGTAAAGAGCTCATATGCCAAGCCCATGTGTACAACTCAAGACGGCAAAGTGGAAATGTTGAAATTAATAAGGAGCATACTCTCACGAAGCTGCATATTCTGCCATCCACTGAAATGCTTTCAAAATAAAACTGGATAGAAATGGGGAAAAGAATAAAACTAAAGATGTCTCTGTTGCCAAAGGCACCAGAAAAGACCTTGCATGAGGAACGGATGCTATCATATTTACTTCCGAAGAATAGATATAGAATCAAATAGCCTTGATTTATAAAAGCTTTAAAGACTATCAGCAACATAAGGAATCATCACAGTTATTATAGCCAAGTACTTTTCTAATGGGAAGAAATCATTTAACCTCATACTAAAATATCAGAAATAACATTTAAGATTTTAAATATTTATGAAGTTAAATAGTACAACAAGAGCCACACCAAACAAGCCTAAGTATTGTGGCCTTGGGCTCATCTCTGTGGGGACTCATTTAAATGAGACTTGTAAGACTTCTGTAGAGCTGGTAGGGCTGACTCAGTGGGTAAAAGCACTTTTTCTGCAAACATAAGGACCTGAACTGAAATCCCCAGCACCTATAATACAAAAAGCTAGGCACGGCTGCACGTACCTGCAACCTGAGCACTGAGGGGGACAAAGACCCACAGACCCACAGAGATATCCAGCTGGACAACCAGCCTGAATAGCTGAAGTTTTGTGATCATTCTGGTTCACTGAGTGACCCTGTGTTAAAGACAATACGGTGGTAGAAAAAGCCCTGATACTTCCTTTGACCTTTTTATACATACACATGTGTGTATCTGCAACTGTACAGTCACATGCATGGAGAGATAGAGAGAGAGAGAGAGAGAGAGAGAGAGAGAGAGAGAGAGAGAGAGAGAGAGAGAGAGA
>NW_021620961.1:5942899-5961385 GCF_004785775.1 Grammomys surdaster
AGAGAGAGAGAGAGAGAGAGAGAGAGAGAGAGAGAGAGAGAGAGAGATTTTCTTAAAACAAGTTTATTGTAGTAGACCAAACTATCTTATATCTTAATTAATCACACTACCAGCTACAGTTATCTGGATCTAGTCTATCACATGAGCCATGACACTACACAGCTGATTCTAATAGTTAAAGGCCACTAGTACCCTGTTTTCTAGGTAGCATGGTGGGTTCTTTACCCAAGTTCTGTCTTCAGTTAACTCAGAGCTTTAGGGTGGCCCTACCAAGAGTGCAATCTGACCACTGAATCTAAATCCACTTCTGCTTGCTCATTGTGCCGTCTGTGTGTACAGCATCTGTTACTTATTTAACAAATATTTGCTTGAGTATACGATGAAGCTACCCTGCTAAAATTGTGGTTATATGCCTATTATGCTTGTCTCTTTCTGTGTACTGTAAATCCTGAGCTTGTTTTATTTACTGTTAGTAGGTGTGTTTACTCAAAATCTATTGCCTACTTGGTAAGTAGATGGATCATTTGGCAAACGCACAATAAACAGAATATGTGATACATTTTTCATAAATAAAGAATAGGCAGGTAAAATAATGTATCTTGTAAATAAACATTAAATATTAAGTTCTTGCTTATGCTTAAGAGTATATGTCATGCTATAAATATTAAATGGTGTTGCGGTTTGAATGTTAAATGTACCTCATAACCTCATAAGCTTAAACATTTGGTCTCCAAATGGTGGTGGCTGGGGACCCTTCAAGATTTGAAACCTTGTGGGAGGAAGTTGATCAGTGGAGACTGACCTTGAGATTTTATATCTGGTCCCAAATTCCTGTTATTCTCAGTTTCCTAACTGCAAATGCAATGTGATCCTCCGGCATCCTCTTCCTTGTGCCTTGTCTTCTCTTAATATTCCTATTTGATTTCCACTGTGACATTGACATGAAACTGAAAAGGTGTCAATAATGGCTACATCACACAGCTGTAGGCTCATACCTTTATAAGAATTCTGTGTGTTCATTAGCAGAATTTTGAGCCTTCATAAATACACTTTAAAGACCATGGATGTGACCAGACTATTTTCCTGGAGTTCAGAATCTACCACAAGGTGTCAAGGCTGAAAAAGGTAAAGAACATTTCAAGGTTCAGAAAGAATGGAGAGGTGATTTACTTATTTGATAACTCAAAGAAAATTCAAACGTTGTAAATCTAACAACTGTTAGGAAAAAAAATTACATGAAACTTTAAAATTTGTGCTTAGTATGTGGAAATGAATAGGAATAGAATTTAACTAAATAGAAGGCATTTGCCTTCTCTGACTCACCTCTAATTCTGTAGTTTCCAATTTCTATTTTAGGTTGCCATGGCAACAAAATACAATTGACAATAAGCTTTGATAGGAAAAATATCTCGAACATCTACCTTATTTAACTGAACACATTCAGTTAGTCACATGCATCACAGAACTTGCTATTCACAAAAGTATTTGAACACATCATTCCCTCTGACAAGTACTTGTTCACCTTTTTACACACTAAATGATGCTGACCAGTCATAGACCGCATGCTCCATGCTAACAGTCATACACTGTAGAGATGATGGTGAGCAATCCCAAGAGTGAACTCATCTTTAGACTCCAGCCTTTTCCAACCACTTGGCATCCCATCTACAAAAATGCATTGTTTTGTCTAAAATACAGCTTTAAAATACTCAGAATTTCAATTTCTTAATCTTTTCCAATGTTAGTATGAATATGCTTATAAAATCTATACCATGGAGCTCATGGGAGCTCATGGGGTAGAGCTCAGTTGGGAAAGTGTTTACAGAACATACATGAAGTCCTGGGTTTGATTCGCACACCTTATAGGCTGTGTATAGTAAAGCACACCTGCTACCTCAGCACTACAGACATAAAGACAAGAGGATCAATTCAAACTTCAATTGTTTAAAAGATCTCTTCACGTTTGCTTTATGACTGCCTATAATGTATTTATATGTAGATACTCAGGTCCAGTTTCCTAAGGACAGAAGGCATAGGATCCCCTGAAACTACAGTTAAAGGAAGTTGTAAGCTGCCATGGTAGGTTGTTGGAATTATACATGATTCCTCTGCAAGAGAAGCAAGTGTGCCTAACTTCTGAGCCATGTTTCTACTCCCCCAACCTGACATGCAAAATTCTAAAGTCCTTTTTAATGTTTCTATCATTTATAATTGTGTGTTGTGTTGTGTGTTTGTGTGTTTGTGTGCGTGTGCTTGTGTGTGTGTGTGTGTGTATAAGAATGTGAATGAATGTGCCCACAGAAGCCCAAGGATATTGTCTCACCTGGAGCTAGAGTTAACTGCAACAGTTAGCCACCTAACATAAGTTTTGGAAACTGAACTTAGGTTCTTTAAAAGACCAGTGAGTCCTCTTACAAAATTTTTTAGTCATTCCTTCAGCTCCTACTTTTAAAGTACACAGGCTTTTAACTGGTAGTTTCTCCAATAGAACAGAGACAGAATTTCACTGTCCTTCATTCATGGCCTTCTAAAATCTAAGTCTCAGTAGCTACCAATTGTCAATAGTCCTACAGATAGGAGTAGAACTCTGTGTCCATCTGCCCCCTATATGCTGGGATGTGGTCTGGTTTGGGCTTCCGTAGGTCTGATGCATGCTGTCACATTCATTGTAAGTTCACGTACACAACGGCCACTACTGTGTCCAGATGACAATGTTTCCTTGTAGACATTTTAATTAGTTTTATTGATTGTGACAAACACCATGACCACATACCCTTGTATAAAGAAATGTTAGTTTTGGGCTTCCAGTTCCAGAGGGATAAGAGTCCTTTACCATTACAGCAGGAAAAAGTGGTAGCAAACACCAGGCAAGGGGGTAAAAGTGAAGGACATTATATGTCATACCTCACACAGCAAACAGGAAACAGTGACCACTCAAAATACCACAAATGTGTAGATTCTAAAAGCCTGCCACAAGTATCTTCCTCCAACAAAGACTCATCTCCTGTATATTCTCAAACAGACTCACCAATTGGGCACAAGTTTTTCAAATGCGAGAAACTATAAGACATATACCCCATCCAAACCACCACATCATCCAGTGCCTGTGGCACTCACAGACTTTTAGATCCCACCTCCTCAACAACAAGACTCTATTTCATGCTTTCTTGTTCTCAAATAACTAGTAAAATATATTTAAAAATAAATTACAGTACTAGGCATGATCCTATGGATCAGACCTCAAATGCAATCAAAAGATCATTTGCTTATCCCAAAAGAAGTCTTCCCATTATTGAATTAATGAGAATATCTTCACTTCCAGGACCATGTTGTAGTGTACAAGATCCATCCCTGAGTAAGACCATTGACGTATTTCCTCTCCATCAGCCTATCAATTTCTAGCCCCATAACAGCTAACATGTTTGTAATGAGTTTCATGGTCAAACTGAGATTGCTTTATCTGTGACCTGTACCCAAAAATGTGTGCTGTGTACAATAATAGAAGTTTGCCATCTAGCCATGTATATGATTAATAACAATACCCTTTATTATTTTACATGCCCCTGGAGCTTCTGAGACAAATAACTCATAGACAAATAACCTATGCCTTGTGTCTGAAATTGTCATTTAATTATCAATTTCTTCTGAAGCAGCCTTGTTCATTCATACAGGGTACCTCTTTTTATTCTTTTATTTTTAATATCTTCTTTTTGTTGTTGTTTTTATTAGTTCGTTTGTTTGCTTGTTTTGTTGTTATTAATGCTTTTGACTTTTCAAGAAAGGGCTTCTCTGTGTAGTTCTGAAAGCCACTCTGTAGATCAGGCTGGCATTGAACTCAAGATATTTGGCTGCTTCTGCCTCCTGAGTGTTGGGATTAAAGGCATATGCCACTACTGCCGGGCAATATATTTTCAATTAGCTTCCAGACCTGTGAGTTCTTTCATACTCTTTAGTTTGGTAAACATTCCCCTATTCCTTTGCTGCCTCCCTGCTTCTGCTTCAACCTTAGCCACTAATACCACCCACATTTCCCATATCTTATGTGCTCTGCTACCCCTTCATGAATAAATATACACACACACACACACATCACACATACACACATATATCTCACATATATATACACATATATATATGTGTGTGTGTGTGTGATTTGTGTGTATGTATTTTTAAGATATATATACATACATATATACATGAAATATATATATATAGTTGTAAGATACATACATATACATACATATGAAATACACATATATAGTTGTAAGATCATGGTTCTATATCATTTTTATACACACATCATTATCACTAACCATTTCAACCCTCTACCATTTTCCCATCTCCATCACTGTAGTCTATGTTTGAACCTTTCTATCATATGACCATTCTCTCTCTTTCATCTTGTCATAACCTATTATCTCTCCTTCCTTCAGGCATGCCCCATTCCAAAGGCCTTATTCTAGTTTCCTTGATTCCACATACATTCTAGGTTACACATGCAGCACAAAAGATGTGAAGCTAAATTCTACATATAAAGAATAATATGCAGCATGGCATAACTGTAGAACCTATTTTAAAAGACGAAATGATTCTTTATAGTGAGACACAATCAGAAAGAGAAAGAAAGAGACAAAGGGGGATAAGAAAAGTAAATTTGTAGATGATGTATGATCAAGAGATTTGAAAAACATTGGTCTAAACTCTGCTGTTATTTCTGAAGACAATATTCCAATGGATCAGCCTGAGTGCCTGAGAAACTCTGTAGCTGAATCATTAGAGCCATATCATGATGCTGCTTGGCCATTTTATTATATAGATTCATAAGATTTATCTTTCCACCAGAACCAAGGAGCACAAGGGTAGTAGCCGTACCCCTTCTCCATCTATGGTAGTGTGTGGAGCAGAGTAGAACTTAATTTACCAGAAAACTAACCAAGCGGTTTTGGGAAGTACTGCAGAACAAAGAGAGACAGATATGGTGGCAGATGGAAAGGAACATCATGAAATTGAGGGGCCCAAAAGGGAAAACTCTAACCCATACTAAGCAAAGGCTTAGCTAGTAGGCTACATAGACTTTGTCTGCGTTACTCTCCCAAATGGTGCTGAGACAAAGGCACAGTGTTATCTCTTTTATACATTAAGGAAACCTAGGCCATCAATCAAACAGTCAACCGAGACAAATTTTTGTGATTTGGAACCAATTCTATACTTTCAAAAGAAAATGGAGAAGGAGATATGGGGGAGAGAGGAAGAGAGAGATTAGAAAAGAATAAAGCTTTAAAAGCCCAAGAAAATATATTTCAAATAGACTCCTTCATAGATTTAAAAATAACGTAAGATTAACCACATAGTCATCAACCCAGAACTACTATCCTAGCAATCAGTAGGCTAGTTCAAGACTAGCTCTGTACTTCTAGACCATTTCTGGAAAGCCTTGAGCATTAAGTGGACAGTCTAGCTGGAGAAGAGAAGTGTTTAAATTAACTTAAGTGGAAGCACTGTGTGCCAAGACATGGAGTTATCGTACACTCAATGGCCAGCAGCCATAGAGGCAATTTCTGCTGAGTAGGTTATAAAATAAAACAGGTTACTGCAGGGCACTCTTGGAGCAGTTGTATTTTGTGGTGTGCTCCAAAACACTGAGTGCTTTAGTGGGCTGGCAGGGAATACAACAGTCATTTACCTTGTCAGAAATCTTTATTAAAAGTATGCTACTTTATTATTACACAGATTATGGTATTCTTAAACTGAAAAGCTGAGTCATTTTTTTTCAAAAGCTAGCTATAATATATGTCTTTTCCCAGCTATAAAATTTTTGACTTGCAATATTCCCTGTCTTCAGATATGCTAAGGCAATGGTAGCACAGAACTCATGGCAGGAACTTAATGTCTGATTTGACTTAAGCTCGACTCCACAAAAAGGAGCCCATTCCCAACACTGTCTAGGTAACCAAGAACCAGAGACTTGATATCCCAGAGACCTAGAGTACAACTAAATACAACTGGTCTTTTTATTTTTTTTTTATTTTTTTTTATTGGATACTTTATTTACATTTCATATGTTATCCCCTTACCCCATCCCCCACCCACCCGGGAACCCCCCATCACCTTACCCCTCCTCCTTCATCTCTCTGGATGTAACCCCCACCTACCCCCCCCACTCCCACTTCCCCACCCTCAAAATTCCCACCCCCTGGGGCCTCCAGCCTTCATGAGGTCAAGGATCTCATCTTCCACCTGTGCCCGGCAGGGCCCTCTACTCTTACATATTCAGCTGAAGCCCTGGATCCCTCCATAAGTGCTCCCAGGCTGGTGGTTAGGACCCTGGGAGCTGTGGTTGGTTGATATTGTTGCTCTCCTCATGGTGCCACAAACCCTTTCAGCTCCTTCAGTCCTCACTCTAACTCCTCCATTGAGAACCTCATGATCAGTTCAATGGCTAGTTGTGAGCAGCTGCCTCTGAATATGTCAGACTCTTGAAGGCCTCTGAGGAGACATCCATATCAGGCCCTTATCGGCATGTACTTCCTGACTTCCACATCAGCATCTACCTTTGGTGACTGCATATGGGGTGGATACTCAGGTGGAAAGGTCTTCAAATGGCCCCTCCTTCAGTTTCTGTCCCTCACTTTGTCTCCATGTTTGCTCCCTTGAGTGTTTTGTTGCTCCTTCTAAGAAGAACTGAATCACCCCCACTTGGTCTTCCTTTTTTATGAACTTCATGTGGCCTGTGAGTTGCATCTTGGGCATTTCAAGGTTCTGGGCTAATATCCAATAATCAGTGAGTGAATACCATGTGTGTTCTTTTCTGATTGGCTTACTTCACTCAGGATGATAATTTCTAGTTCCATCCATTTACCTAGGAACCTCTCGAATTCATTGTTTTTAATAGCTGAGTAATACTCCATTGTGTAAATATACCACATTTTTTGAATCCATTCCTCAGTTGAAGGACATCTGGGTTCTTTCCAGCTCCTGGCTATTATAAACAAGGCTGCTATGAACATAGTTGAGCATATGTCCTTGTTATATGTTCGAACATCTTCTGGGTATATGCCTAGGAGTGGTATAGCTGGATCCTCGGGTAATGCTATGTCCAATTTTCTGAGGAACCGCCAGACTGATTTCCAAAGTGGTTGCACCATCTTGCAGTCCCACCAACAATGGAGGAGTGTTCCTCTTTCTCCACACCCTCGCCAGCATCTACTATCACCTGAGTTCTTAATCTTAGCCATTCTGACTGGTGTGAGATGGAATCTCAGAGTTGTTTTGATTTGCATTTCCCTGATGACTAAGGACATTGAACATTTCTTTAGGTGCTTCTCGGCCATTCGAGTTTCTTCCATTGAAAATTCTTTGTTAAGCTCTATACCCCATTTTTTAATAGGGTAATTTGGTTGTCTGGTGTCTACTTAAAACCCAGGATAGAGAAAACTATTCTCAACAATAAAAGAACCTCTGGAGGAATCACCATTCCTGACCTCAAGCTGTACTACAGAGCAATAGTGATAAAAACTACCTGGTATTGGTACAGAGACAGGCAGGAAGATCAATGGAATAGAATTGAAGACCCAGAAATGAACACACACTCCTATGGTCACTTGATCTTTGACAAAGGAGCTAAAACTGTCCAGTGGAAAAAGGACAGCATTTTCAACAAATGGTGCTGGTTCAACTGGAGGACAACATGTAGAAGAATGAAAATTGATCCATTCTTATCTCCTTGTACAAAGCTCAAGTCTAAGTGGATAAAGGACCTCCACATAAAACCAGATACACTGAAACTAATAGAAGAGAAGGTGGGGAAGACCCTCGAATACTTGGGCACAGGGGAAAAGTTCCTGAACAGAACACCAATGGCATATGCTCTAAGATCAAGAATTGACAAATGGGACTTCATAAAATTGCAAAGTTTCTGTAAGGCAAAGGACACTGTCAATAGGACAAACCGACAACCAACAAATTGGGAAAAGATCTTTACCAATCCTCCATCTGATAGAGGGCTAATATCCAATATATACAACTGGTCTTTTTAAAAAGTAACAAGAAAATTATTCCTAATGACCACATCCATACATTATTTAGAGAGAGAGAGAGAGAGAGAGAGAGAGAGAGAGAGAGAGAGAGAGAGAAAGAGAGAGAGATATTGTCAAAGAACAAACTTAAGCAATAAAAAAGGTTACTTGGAAGATATGAAGGCAAACAGAAGAAATAGGAAAGGAAGGGGAGGTCATGAGAGCAGTCATTACAGAATAGGAATGGAGAGAGGAGGAATAAATAACGCTAAAGATGTTTTTAAAAGCCTTGGGCAAGAATATTATTTTATCGTTCACTAATGCTACATATAATTAATACATATGTGTACACAAACATATATAAACATAGGTACACCTATGTGTGACTTTAAAATACACAGGTAGATAGATAGAAAGATAGATAGATAGATAGATAGATAGATAGATAGATAGATAGAGATACAGATATAGGTATACATACCAAAACAATACTGTCTATTGTTCCCTTTGCTTTGTCATGCAAAGATGGAAGATAAACCCCTGTTGCTAGCAATACCATGTAATTTGAGCACACGGTTGAAATGATCTTAACCAGGATCAGACCAGAAAGTGTCTTTCTTAAGAACTAGTTTTCATAGTATCATAGGGCTATGTAAGCTGCCAAAGGAGAAAGTATTCTACATATCCATGATGTCTATGAACCCCCATTGAACAGTGCAGCATGATGTTCCTAACAGTGTAATAGTGGCACTCATGTCTTTGTGGTAACTAAAGCTGCCTAATTGGACTTAATGGCTGCCTAAAAGGAGAAAAATCATGCCTAGTACAGGAAACCCAGCCAACTACCTGGACTATGGAGGCAATGGATCTTGGAGGAGAATTTACTGCTCCCAATTTACTAAATCAGCTTAACCCCAAAATACATTACCCATACTGGATGTAGTTGTGTGATGTGATATTGCTGTGATGAAACACCATGACAAAATCAACATGGAGAAGATAGGGTTTATTCTACCCACAGTTCCATATAACATTTCATCATTAAAATCTGTGGGGGCAGGAAATCACACAGGGCAGGAACCCAGAGGCAGGAGCTGATGCAGAGACCATGGAAGGAATGCTGCTTACTGGCTTGCTCCCTGCAGCTTGTCCAGCCTGATTTCTTATAGAGTAGACAGTCCAAGCATTGCACCAGCCATAATGAGCTAGGCCCTCCCACTTTGTTCACTAAGAAAATGCTATACATCTCCATCTTATAGAGTCACTTTCTCACTTGAGGCTCTCTCCTCTAGCTTGTATTAAGTTGGCATAAAGTTAGCCAGTATTGTACTTATCTTTATATCCAAAGATAAATGTAGTTCTCATCCATATCAAAGAATATTCTCTTTGCATCAGACAGGAATCATTACAGAGAAGCATAGCTAGTAAAATAAAGAGATTAACTGATTTGGGTGTGCACAGCCACAAAAGATGTATTGACAGCTCAAATCCTACAATAATATGTCAAGTATCATTATAGAGGAAGTAAAATGAATATATGAACCAGAAGACCATAAACTCTCCTGTGACACAGTGTATAACAGAAATGACAGGGAAGCTACACCTACCATACCTCAACAGCACAACCATTGAAGCTAGGGAAACATATCCATGGGAACAGCAAAAGTCAAAGCCAGCACAGCTGCTTGACAAAGATCCAGCAAAGCTGAGTCACATGATGCAATTGCTGTCATGTCACCGTTCACTTTTCGTCTTGATTTCCAGGTGTTTCAAGCTTGGGGAGCTTTAACATTTGTACGATTTGGGGATATTGGATGGATGGGACATTTGTTATAAATCATTCATGTCTTCTCTTAGGAGCACTGCTTCTAAACTTCCCTAGGAAAGTCCTGATCATAATTTCCCTCCCACTCAAATAAAGATGCCAGAGATCTCCTTACAAGGCTCTGACTCCAAGATAATCTTGGAACATCTGCTCCTGTACTTAGTCAGGAGCAAGAAAATCAGAACCAAGGAAACTTTTAAAGTTAAACAAGATTTGATTGGCTACAAGAGTTGTCAGCTGATCAAATTACAAGCCTCTTTCTACTATATACTCAGGCTATTATATGGCATATAAGATTGGGGGTCATACATGGGATACTCCTTAAGGAAAAGATACAGCAACAGAGTTAGATTGGCTGAAGTTATCTCTGCCCTACACAAGGGCTTATATTGATGAGCAAAGAATGGTGTGGAAAAATTATGCATGAAGTATTAAGTCTTACATTGCTTAGAAAAATTAGCTCAAGCAAGGCTACTATGGTGTCATATGACCAGCCAACAAAAGAATACCAAAATTAGACATATAAATAAATTCTACAAAAATATAAACATTGTCATTATGGCAGAAATTTAATAATAACTTCTGCAGGTTTGACTTGAAAATTTTTCCTGGGCCTAATGACAATTAACACTCTGACTATTAAAAGTTGATATTACACTGTCAGGACATGAATCTTCCCAGGCTGGCTTGGCAATTTTCTTTCTGTCTAGTGTCCTTGAAACCATGAACAATCATCCTGAGAATGGGCTGTCATTCTTTGTCAAAATATGCCTCTAGATTCTTAACAGTTAGGTTATGCAGCTGACAAGGGGAAACGATTATAAAAGATAACTTGTTCTCTTAAAGTTTATCAATGATGACTAAACTTATAACCAAAAAGAAATTAAAACATATGTCCAGAGACAAAAGTGATTTATGTTTTGGAATAACAGGAATCTATCCCTGCTTATTGAGGTCTGTATATTAAAAATCAACCTGACTGCTAGTCAGGCAGGCAGCAAGATTCCCCTGACCCCCATGCCTGACTTATTCTTCCCTCTCTGTGGGACTTGGCCTTCTCTGGGGCCAGCCCCTGGCACCTTAGCATTATTACTACCTTAAAAACATCTGAATAAGAATAACATCAGCAGGTATGCTAACATGCAAAGGAAAAATCTCAGGCGACCCTATCCCTAGATTTAAAAAAAAAAAAAAACTATAAGCAACTGATGATAGCTGAGAAGGGAGGGAGAATTAGTCTTCATCAGGAATAAGCCCTCAATGGGGTCTTCAATACCAAGTGATCAATGCTGAAATCGCACATATACAAGCAACACTAAATGGATACAGTCAGTTATACATACATACATATAACTATATATATAGATATGTATAACTGTGTGTGTGTGTGTGTGTGTATTCTCTGTGTGTGTGTGTTCGTGTGTGTGTGTGTGTGTGTGTGTGTGTGTGTGTGTGGCAATTACAGTCAATGAGAAAGACCCACGAATTTTAGTGGAACTGGGAGATCATAGGAGAGTTTATAAGGAGAAATCATGAGAGAGATTTGAAAGGAAGAAGGGAAGAAAAAAATGGCATAATTGTATTTTTATTTTTAAAAACTCTTCCAATAAGGGAAAAGGTACTCTGAAAGGAAGAGGAGACCTTCACTGAATCAGGGCTCTAATAACTAATGGGAGGAAGAGAGGAAATTTATACTTGTGGTCTAGAGAACAAAGTGCCCCTGGATTGTTTTATAATCATGATTTCCATTCTCCCCAGACCATCCCTGGAAAAGTATAGGTTTTCATCCGACTAGTGACAGGCTTCATGGTGTGACTTGTTTCAACCAAGAGATTGGGATAAGATGCAATACAGGCTTACTCATACCAAAGCTTTAAGTGAGTTTCATTGTTTCGGTTTAGCCTCTTTAGCACTAACAATATGTTTGTGAGTATTTGTCCAGACAAGAGATCTCAACACAGCTAAGTTGAATGCATCTGGCATACATAGACCCAGATACAGACATGCAAAGAGGAAATAAAGACTTTTTATCTAAGTTACTGAAATAACGCAGTAATTTCTTACTTAAAATCATTTCAGATAGATCTCATAAATACACAATTCTGTAAGTTTTAAATTAGCAATTTAAAGTTACATGAAGGCAAAAGTAAGATTTTTACCTGAGCCTCTCCTCTTGCAACCTTCTCCTACTTTTATGTGTTTTATACACTCTATTGTATGAGAAGGACAAACATGTTAATGATCCCTTTTATTTAACCAAGCATTCTTATACCCACAATTGTTATTCGTGGAGACTCCTGAGTAAATATTAAGTTCTTGACTTTTAATCATCAAGGACTTGTTACACGGCAAATGAGGATGACACTGGGGGGAGGGTGTAGAGAAGCTACATGGAGTTCTATTTTATCTGCTGTGCTAAAGCCATGAGACATCTATAAAACTTGTGATTGCATTCAGTAGAGGCCTTGCCCCATAATTATTATTCCTTATATGCTTCTTCTCATTGTAAACAGTATTTTAGTTCAAATTGAGTTTTTTACTTTTAATGATAATCCCCTAAGTCTTATTCATCAAACCTAAAGTGAGAAACAGCGACACATGATCTCTTTAAAATGATAGATGAAAGTTATTGTGGCTGATAGGGCTTTAGGATTTAAGAGTCCTCCTCTAGCTGCTTGTAAAATTGGCAAGAGGATCATGCTGGCCCATGAGTGCCTTTACATGCCAGATCAGCCACTAGGGGACTTAAAACACAGCTGAGATGCTTAGATTACTTGTGTGACAAGCTCCCCGAGGAACTGCCCGGCAGATGCCCACAATAAAGCTAGCCTGTGTACTACAAATGTCAAATTAACGATGCATCCCATGGTACAGCCATTAAGATAAAGCCATCTGTTGGTTATTCATCCACTATTTTGTTCCTTACAGATGTATATCAAGGAATGATAGAAGAAAGAGAAAGAGGAAGAAAAGAAAGAAAAGAATATGGAAAATAGTTTACATGTGGATGCTCCAATGGCATGCAGATGTAGTCTAATGCCTAGCCTAGTCACCCAGAAATTTGAAACTCCCCTCCATGTGCTATCTTGTTTTGCACCATCTACATATCTATGTGTGTGTCACACTTAAAGCTTAAATTTTTTAACTGCAAGCAGCAGCAAAATTCATCAAGTCATTTAAATTATTAGTGTAAATATCGAGGCAGGATATAAGAGGACTAGCAATAGTTTACAAACATACTGCACACACGGAGGTAATTGATTTGGGCTCTATCAAATTGAAAGATGAAAACCACAAAACTCAGGGTTATCCAGCAGGACTCAAGTTATTCTTAGTAGTTATGTAATAGCAAGTCTCACAATAGTGACTTCAACACACAAGTCTTGCCCTTCCGGAAAATTAGGAATTTGCCTACTTCTATAGTAAACTATAGAATTTTTTCAAATATTGTCGGTGTCTTCTGTTCTCTGAATCAATCTACAAATAAAAAAGCTGGAGAGTTGAATTTTTCCAATTTATTTATTCTATCTATATTATTACCTTTCTGTTGTGATAAAACAGCAGGCCCAATCCAACTCATAGAAGGCAAGTTTATTTTAGCTTAAATTTACAGAGAATTAGAATCAGTAAAATGATGGACACAGTATGGCAGCAAAGAACAGGCATATGCAACTGCAAGCAAGAAGCTGAAAGCTTACACTGTAAACAGGCAGGGCTTTCTACCCTCAAAGCCTGACTGACTCCTAGCAACGTGCATCCTCCAGCATGGCCTCACTTCATAAGCCTCCCCAAACAATACCTCCAACTGGTACCAAGGGTTTCAATACCCAAACCTATAAGAGATATTTTCCATTCAAACCACCATAATCATGAAGAAATATGTAGTAGGTTGGCCTAATGCTGCTTGACTTCCAATGCTAATTTCTGGTCCCTAAGACTGATGCCCAAAAGAGGTGGGAGTCCACTGGTAAGATGCTCAGTATCCCTGCCTCCAGTTAATTGTGATTGGTAAATAAAGATTCCAGTAGCCAATAATTGGGCAGAAGAGACATAGGTGAGTTGAGGCTTCACAGGCTTGGGAGAGAAAGGACCACTAGGAGGATGGAAAGTTGGAGGAAGCCACTGCCATAGAAGAAGAAGAACATGAAGGATGGAAAAAGAGAGCCACCATGAGCCAAGATAAAGTGGCCCAGAGGGCTGGCCAATTGGAATTAAGTGCACCCCAGATAGAACATAGCAATAGTAAGTGATAAGTTGGGATTATCAGTAGGAAAGTTGATTCTAACAGCATGGAAGGTAGGGAACTGCCCAGCTATTGTGCTGCCTAATGCATATTAAAATATAAAGGCTGTGTGTGTGTGTATTTCATTCAGGAACATAAATAGTCTAAGGCAGAGAAAAATCCCTGGGCCAGGATTGTAATTAGTTTTCACTACAGGTACAAATCATAGTTCACAGGTTACTATAATTTAG
This sequence comes from Grammomys surdaster, assembly GCF_004785775.1. Taxonomy (NCBI): domain Eukaryota; kingdom Metazoa; phylum Chordata; class Mammalia; order Rodentia; family Muridae; genus Grammomys; species Grammomys surdaster. Next base: position 5,957,213 of record NW_021620961.1, read on the forward strand.
AAAGAGCTCTGTTTATGATTTTATCAAATACTTTGTATATGGTACTATCATTTGCATTTAACCTATAAAATACCTGAGACATAATCAAATAATTAGCCCATCTCCCCAGTTCTTCACATGGCTGACAATGAGAAGCCAATTCTAAATTAAGATTTTCTAAATCCAAATGGAGCTGAATTTTTATTGTGTAAAGGATTTTATTTTCAATTAAGGATGTAATCTCTACCTTTCTTATGTGCCTTGATATCAAGAGAACAAAAGTTAAATATTCAATGAGTGCTATAAAAGTTTAAAGAAAAATGTAAGACATTAAACAAAATACCAAACAGAATTAACGTGCACAGTCACTTCATCTGCTTTCTTACTAACTGAACAAATCCATGTCTGTAAAGTAACAAACATAGGCAATAAGCAATTGCCCTTGAATAAAAGAATAAGTGCTTTAAATACACATGCAAAATGAACAAAAGAGCAAGTCTATTTTCAAGAATAATTATAAATTTTTAATATCATTCATTTTTAACTCAAATGACATATATCATCTTTTAATGATAACATACTTAGAGTTTCTTCATTATGATAACACGTATTTTCTGTTATACCATAAACAATAAAGGACAAAAGAATTAATGTACAAATGTTCAAACTACCAGAAAATCAGTATTATCTTGAAAGAATAAACTGTACTCTGTGAAAGGACAGACTAACAAAGTTCTCTCTCTCTCTCTCTCTCTCTCTCTCTCTCTCTCTCTCTCTCTCTCTCTCTTTCTCTCTCTCTCCCTACTTCTCTTTCTCTCTCTCTAAGGTTGTAATTTAATTACGTTTCTTCATTCCCTTTCCCCAAAACCTTCCTGTTCTTCTTCAAATCCATGATTTCTGTTTTTTTTATCAATTATTACAATTTGCCAGGCACACGAAAACTCATAAATTACCAGTGAGTATTTCTAAATTGACTTACATTGAGTAGAAAACTACATATAACCAACAAGGAAACTAATAATTCTAATAGTCACATGGCCATTCTCATGGAGATATATGACACAGACTGATAAATCCATGGACTCTTAAGAAAAAAAATGTATTACAATTTTGAACACATTATTTATAACCATTTTTTTCTGAATATACCTTTATACCATCCCACGTCTTATAGCTAATGCTATAAAAATCAGTTCATGTTTGAAATAGAAAGAAGTTGCAAGAGTATGACATATACAGGAAAAGAATTTCAACTCTGAACTAAATACTCATTGAAGTTTCACAAGATGGCAGTTATCCATACATATTTAAAATATTCTAGATGGTACGTACCATTCACTATACAGAAGGAATGTAGCTTGTTCAGCTGACAAGGATTTGACTCTCTCTGACTTATCAGACTATTTCACTAACGTCAATACTAATAGAAAAATCTACCCCATTTGGAGATTTTGATATCAACTACTTTTCATGATCTGGGCTCAGTTTTTCTTTCCTCTGCCTTGATGATAAATATGAAGTCTTTGTACTCACTCACTCTAATAGTAGCCTTTGCCACCTTGTTTCTAATATCATTGAATCATATGCCCCTGGCTCTTAGCTTCTGCTCTTGTTGCCCACACCTCTGTTAAAATTCATATTCCAACAAAAGGCTGATTTCCCTTTACTCTCAAACCAGTTTCATTTCTTCTTATTCATTTCCAACCCATCTAAGTTTAATCCACTAAATGCTTTGTAACATGCTAGCATACACGAACTATGCTGGTTTAAACAACAGAGAAGCGTATGGTCAATTGCAAACAAGAAAAGAAAAAGAATTGGGCAATAATGTTATCTGATTTTTGATTGAAACATAATAAGGCATGATCACAAACATCTACACGACACTTTGTATTCTGTGACTGAAATGATAGTTTTCTGCTCCCTTCAAAATTATAGGCACTTTGATCATGCTGATAACCATTTTGCACATAAAAGTAGTGTATACTCACACAAGTCATTCAGATATTAAAGGTTGAAAATGTCCAATAAGCCAGTGAGCCAGGCTAGATGACAAGAGCATCTTAAAAGATGTATCTTTGATCAGAACATTACTCACAATTCCCGGAACAAATGCCACAAGAAGCATTGTTCCTGTGTTGCAGATTGGGCCTAGATAATTCGCTTGACATCAGCTATTAAGAAAACAAACAAATCTTTGCATCTTTATTGGTATTTCCTGAATGCTGGATTCAGTAAATACAGGTGATTTCTCTTGAGCTGACAAAATCATCACTTCCCCAAATACCATTCTGTCCCTGTGCTTCCTGCTTTCACCCTATTTTGCTGCTTAGGTGTAATGAGCATTGTATTGACCTATTTTATTGTGACATCATTTTCCTGTTATGAATAAATGAAAACGAATCAAGAAAGAAACTAGTTGACAACTGTTAAAGTCCAAGACAATCCTCACAGAAAGATTTCTATAAACTGTTTCTTACCCAAATTTTATCTTAAGTACACCATATCATTCTCAGGTCATTTTGGCAACCCAGAGTGAATATACATGAGAAAATTGTGTTGTACACAAATAACAATTGTGTCTCTTTCTTCATCTAGCACTTCCTTTAGTTTAGCGAATTTATTTTTACAAAGAAAACCATAAAGGCTTCAGTGACTTTAAATTAATATACAACCAAATCTGTAAATACAAGTTGGCCCTTCCTTAAGTCCACATATATGAGACTTGGAAAAACAATTCACTTGTTTCTATTTTGATTTTAAACCAATTCTAAATTTGTCTGAGTTGTCAAGATCAAAATACACCTTTCCAAATGTGATTTATTGTTCGATATTTGTATCTAAAACCAAAAAGGGTCTTTCATTGATTTATTGATTTCTAAGAGCAATTATGGTGGTTCCAGACACTAAAATTGCTATTAACTATGACTTGATTTGGGCAGTGGCAGAGCCATGCTATTACTTAACATTCAGACTGATAGTCATTGGCATTTTTCAGGAATAAACATAAATATACTCAACATAAATGCTCAGCCTTTTCTTTCTGACAGTTATTATTCAAGCAAAAATATATTTAAACATATTACATGCCCATACCTGTACATGACATAAAATTAATTGCTACTTTATTTCTGTACATTTAATATTTTATATGTTCATCTAATGAAACATTTACTACATAATATTTTGGGTTACTTTGTTCATCTACTCTAAGTTTCTTAAATTTCTTTTGTTTTCTGAACATTCAACCTCCTTTCCTTATTAAAAAAAATGCAGATTTGGCATTATTCCCACCCTGGGAAGAAAATAGATAATGAAACACAAAGTTTCCTTAAAAATAACAACAGGCAAATTATTAGAATTGTTACAATGAACTGAATGTTAATTAGTCAGTCAATCATAACTAAATGATAAACAATTGTTACAACTAATAAGTTATTAGACTTAACAACAAAAGTTTATGGATAGAAATCCACAATGTCCATAAATAATCAATTAAATTAGTGAGGCGAAAAATATCTATTTGTATAATCAGAAAAACTGCAGTATTTTACGCATGCTCTAAATAAATAAACACATAATCTGAATCACAACTGCTTTGCTTCTTGAGAAACTGTTTCACTGTTTTTCTTTTCATCTGTAACATAGATAGACAGATGATAGATAGATAGATAGATAGATAGATAGATAGATAGATAGATACTAGTTTATTTTTATTTAGCAATTATTCATGGAATATATTTTGATGACATTCTTGCTCCTAGCCAATTAATCCCAGAACCTCTCTACCTCATTATTTCATTTTCTTTCTCCCCCAAACAAAATAACATTAAAATCAAAATAGCAACAAACCAATTTGAAAAAAAAATATCCAAACAAGCCAAGCATGATAGTACACACTTCTAATCAGCACTTTGGAGGTAGAAGCAAGCAAATCTTTGTGGATTCACATCTCTCCTTGTCTACATAGAAAAAGAGACCCTTGTCTCAAAAACAAAAATAAGAACATAAGGGAGGAAGGAAGGAAGGAAGGAAGGAAGGAAGGAAGGAAGGAAGGAAGGAAGGGATGGAAAAGAATGGCAAAGGAGACAAGGAGGGCAAGGGGGAAGGAAGGGAAAGAAGAAAAAAGCAAGAAGAAGAAAGGAAAGAAGAAAGAAAGAAAGAAAGAAAGAAAGAAAGAAAGAAAGAAAGAAA
>NW_021620961.1:5961485-6002499 GCF_004785775.1 Grammomys surdaster
AGGGAGGGAGGAAATAATTGGATTTTTTCCGTTTTGAGTCTGTGAGTCTTGTGTATCTTGTCACAGTATGTCTGAGTTCATATATGTATCAGTTCTGTTATGTATGGAAGGCATTGTTTCCTTGGAATTATCTCCTACCTCTGATTCTTACAATCATTTTCTTCCTACTTCATATAACCCCCTGAGCCTTGAGGGGAATGATTTGATGAAGACATTCAATTTGGGATGGAGTGCTCCAAAGTTTCTCGCTTTCCACATTGTGAAGTTGTGGGTCTTTGTGTTAACTGGAATCAAATTCATAAAGAAGCTTCTCTGATGATGGCTGAGCAATGTCCTGATCTATGGATATAGCAGTATTCCATTAGGAGCCATTTTACTGCTATATTCTTTAGCAGAATAAAAGTAGTAGCTTTTCCCCTAGCCCATAAACTACTATCTAGTCATGGGTTCGTGGACGCCTTGGCAGTGTTACATGTGGATTCTGTCTCATGGAGTTAGCCTTAATCTAATCAAAATGTTTTTGGTTATAACCATAAACTTTGTACCCTATTCCTTGCACCAACGTATTTTGTAGCCATATAGTTATTGTAGGTCACAGGTCTGTAGTTGAGTGATGTTGTTGATGACTTTTTCTTTCTCTAGTAGTATGCAAAGTACCTTCCAGCACCTTGAACATGAGTCAGTAGAAGAGAAGCTTCTACTTGGGTAGAAGTCTCCTTTCTCCATACCTGATGACATGAGTGCTATCTTCAGCGATAGCCTCAAGAGTAGCCTGTGATGTTTGGTGAGGTCTATAGAATACCTATGGCCAATGACTTCACAAGATGTAACTTATTCCTGGTCCTGAAGGTTTGATTTGGTGTCATAAATTGTCTAGCTGGGGCATTGTTTCCTCTACTATACATGACTCGATTTAAATTCCATACACACACACACACACACACACACACACACACATATATATATATATATGCCTCTACAGTAATACATTTCCAAAAGACCTACCGTTTATTTTTGCATTTCCAAAGACAGTCAGTACTAGCTTTCCCCCTTTTCTCCTTTTTCCCTCCATCTCCCTGTCACCCCAGGTCCTTCTGTTTAACTCTCCTATTCCAGCCTCCTCTTTCTCTATTTATAACACTCTACTCTATCCCCTCTACCATGGAAGATCTCCTCATAACCCTTAGTAGACCCCTAAACTCTGAGGCTATTCAGACTAAAACACACATATTGACAACTTAAAAGCTAACATCCATATATATGAGAAACTATGCAATATTTGTCTTTTGAGGTCTGGGTTAGTTTCCTCATTCAGGGTGACTATTTCTAGATCCATCTATTTTTCTTCAAACTTCACAACTTTCATTATTTGATTGACAGCTAGGCTGTTTTTAATTTCCAGATACTATAAATAGAGTGGCAAAAAAAGTGGATGAATGTCTCTGTAGTAAGATGGAGAGTCCTTCAGGTATATATCCAAGAGTAGTATAACTGGATTGTGTGGTAGATCAACTTTTAGCATTTTAAGAAATCTCCACACTGATTTCCATAATGGTTCTGCCAGTTTTCACCCCCAGAGAGGGTCTCAGATGCTCAGCATAGAATACTTTCAAATGAACATACTTAGTTGAAAAACAAATAAGTAACTGGTAAATTGTTCAAAAAAAGTGATGGTGAAATACTCAATCCTGTATGGGCAGCTACATAACCTCCTCCAAAGAGCAGGAACTGTCTTTTGGTATAAGGAATTGAAAGAATGCTAAGATGCGATGATGGGAAAACATCAAACAAAGTGATATATTCTGGATCTGGCATGACTAGGATAAACTCAGTGAAACGAGAAATTGGGTGAACATTACGAATAAGGTTGCTGTCATGGACCCTGGTAGCTGCTTTCATGAACCCTGAGGACACAGCAGTAGTTGGCAACTGTTGGGTAGGCAAGTACCATTTTGTTCATAGTATAAGCACTAATAAGTTGTTCTTGTTCCAGTAGATAGCTTCTGATCCATACTTGATCACAAAAATGTAATTAAGCTCAGTGGGCATTATAAGAATAGAAGGTAAGAAAGTAATACGGGGACAGAGTGAGAAGGAAGTGCTTCAGTGGGCAAGGGAGGAGGAGAAGAGAAAGGCACAGTGGCAAATGACTAAAATGTATAGAGGTATCAAGCAATAAAAGTATGATAATACAACTAGCTATTATTAATAACAACTTGGAGAGTGAGAAGGTGTTCAACAAATACTTTAATTCATTTCTATGGCTATAAAAATCTTAATGTGTGAATAACTTATATAATTGGTCATCCCTTAAATTATATGAATAAAAATGAAAATATACAGACTGAGCAGGTTGTATTATATATTGAGGAATATACACACACACACACACACATATATATATGTACATATGTGCATGTAATGTAAACAACTATATATGTTTGTAACAACAACTAAATAAAATAATGCCAGAGGCCATGCATTTGAGATATAGCAAGGGGATACATGGGAGGTCTTGCCTAGTTGGAGGAAAAGGAAAAGAGAAAATACTGTATTCATAGTTTAATTTCAAACAATAAAAATGTTCAAATGAGATAATTATAGAACATATTGTTTAGTGTCTGATGAGGCCGGTTGATTCCACCCAGGCATCCCATTACTTCAGTCTCTAGAAAGGATGCCGCACCTTGTGTCATACAAGTACCCATTGTTGAAGACTCTTTCCTTTCTTTCAGTACTTCACTGTTTGCATCTAAGGACTTCAAAATTGATGTCTCACTTATCATAGCCTTCTCCAGCTTCATCCACCATGTCATCAGGGCAGCATTTCCTTCCAATGTCCTGAGGTTGTTCCCCACTGTTGTTTTTTGTTGTTTTGTTTTGCTTTTCATGTTCATACTATTTTTCTTCATGTATATATTGTTTTTACAATACATTTATTGAAGAAACTGTCTTTTGTCAACTGAGTCTCTATCCCAGTTGCATACCATAAAGTATGGATTTATTTTTTGCTTTCTACTCCGTAAAACCTGAATAAGCATTATTTTGTGTGGCAATATCTTACTATTAGATTACTCTGTATTTGTTCTATATTTTAACTTTGTAAGCATGACATCTTCAGACTTATTTTTTGTCTATTCCTTTTCTTTATATGCTTTTGAGTATTTGTCACCTTCTGTGGTTACCTGAATTCTATGATTTTTTTTTCATTTTTATTTATCTATTTTCAAGTTAGTATCTTTCTATGTAGCCAAAGCTAGCCTCACACTAGCAACCTACCCTTTTGGGCTTCCTGAGTTTTAGATCACTGATCTCTGGTCCTCTCATTGCTTAAGACTATTATAATTTCTGTGTAAAAAAATATTGAAATTTGAATAAGTGCTTTATCAAATCTATAGTTTTCTTTAGGAGTTATGACTATATTTTAGTATTTTATTGCATGAATATGAGATAATTTTTTATTATTTGTATTTCATCAAGTCTTTGCTTCTTCATGAATGCTTATAGTTCTCAGTGTACACGTACTTCACACATTAACTAAATTTCTTTCAATTTCATTTTTGATGATATTAAAAATGCCACTGAAAGATTTTACAAATGATTTCATTTCAGTGTTAGATAGCTTGCTATTTGTATATAGTAACACAAATTTTTATATGTTAAATTTGCATCTGGAAACTCCATTAATTTTGTTAGTCTTAACAGTAGTTTATAAATATTTAAGAGTTATTTATTTATATATAATTATCAATCTATAAAAGTGCCATATTTTTTCTTCCTCTCCAGTATAGATGAATTTTATTTTCCTTCTTTGATTGTTTTGTCTAAGAATTCTAGTTATGTGTTGAACACACAAGCAATAGCTTTTAGGATAACCCTCATCATGCCAAAAAAAAGTAAAAAATAAATAATTAGCTAATTAAAATAAAATAGCATTAGATTACTTTTTTATTCTTATTAAAAAATTTCTTGAATCTTTTCCTCTAATATTATGAGAATTTGAATTTAAGTAACAGATATCACAAGGATACATTATTTCAGAATGAAAAGCACACAGTAGAATTCTGAGGTTTGTATTGGTTATTTTGAAGATGGCATTGTCAAATCAGAATCATCCAATGTAATCCTATCTCCTAAAGTCTGATGTGGATCAAGCTATTCCTGTTGTTTCCATACAGGAGTGCTTTCTTTTAAACAAGCTTATCAATTCAGTGGTCAAGTAAACAATCCCATACTGAGTGGATGCAAAGAGCTATGTTCTGTTGGTTAGTTTCAAATTAGATATGCATTAATCTCTAAATTCTATTGAGTGGATAAAGCCTTACAAAATATGAAGTAAATGGGACAGAGTAATAGAAAGACTTCTCATGTGAAAAATTACAGAGTTTAAGGAGCTATTACACTATCATTGAAAGCCCCTTTCAATTATAAGAAGGAAATGGAATGTGTAGTCAGCAACAAAACTTAAAGTCATAAATCCATGTTACTGTTGTCTGAGAAGATTTAAATGCAACAAAAAGTCTGCCTGAAATTTTAAAGAGTAGTATACAATTATCTACATGCACATTTATATAAGCAAGCGTTTTAGTAATTATTTTAAAATGCTGCAGAATCCCTCTCCATATTTAATTGAAAAAAGAGATATATCATCCTTCTGAGCTGACTTTTCACTCAAGTATTAAAGGCCTCAATATTCAATAGCTTTTTAATAACTTTGTTTCTGTCTTTCTTCATCTTCTAATGGTCACAAAAAATTATCTGAGCCAGGACCTTCTCACTTTAATCAAAATAAAATACTTAAGACACCAGATATATTAAATAATGTATATGAATTATTTTAATACCATAAATAATCACAAAAACATTGTATTTAAAATACAGTTTATTTAGTGATTCCACTTATCTTTACATAAATTACTTTTTTATATCAGATAATAAAAACATTTTTAAGATGAACTTTCTTTTTAAATAATTGAAAATGACATTGGACAGTTACTAGCTTTTGTAGATGCAGCAAATTTATTATCTATGTTAAGTCGAACAGAATATTATCCCTTTGAAGACAAAGACCCTTTATTACAAAACAAATTACTTTTCTATTAGCTTCAGTCCTCTATGGTAATAATAATACTTATATAAGCTTTCCAAGGGATATAAAGTAGATTAAGCACTAATTATGTGATCATACACACACTGTTAGTTTACTTGGGCTGCTATGATGAGATATTACAAAGTCGGTGGCTTATGAGACAGAGATACATTTTTTTCATCATTCTTAATATCAGAAGCAGATGTTTCAGAGACAAACAAACTCAGTTTTCTGTTGATGACTCTCTTCCTGATTTGTAGACAGCTGGGATTATAGATGTATCATGCCTGGATCCTCTCAACTTTTCCAAAATCTTCCTCCAAAGTAATCCCGAAAGTATCACCATGTCACATCAGTGCATCAACAACAGCCAGAGTTCTTGGTGACATCTTCCTAGGATAACTTGCTGACATCACAGTGAGTATCTAGGACTATCTACTGAGAGTGAAAATATAGATTTTTAAGGCTTCAATTATGCACCAATTGCATCTTTGTTTTGAGGACTGAGGCGAGGAAGCATGGTGGGAGCGGGTAGTGACCAATATTCTTCACCTATGTGACGATTTAAATATAAAAGTTTCAGTATGCTTGAGTACTAGGCCAACAGTTGTTGGAACTGTTGGCCAAAGATTAGAAGGTGTGGCCTTGTTGGAGTTGGGCTTTGAGTTTTTAAAAACTACTGTCCTGTCAACTTCACTCTGTTTCCCGCTTGCTGTACAACATATGAGCTCTAAGTTGTGGCTCTGTTTGCAAGCCTTCTGCTCCACCATCATGGGAGCTCTCTGGAACATAAAACCCAAAATAAATTCTATTTTATATCACAACAATAAAAAAGTAACTAATACAACCTTGTGAATGGGAAAGAAAAAGAATGAGGAAAGGCTTGGGGTCTTATTAGCAAAGAACTTAAGGGTAAAGGAAGATGGAAGTTGTACACATGGGGTTTTTATGTCAGTTACACTATTTCTGTAAAGTAAAAATAATTGACATGATATTATAGATTCTTAGAAACTATAAGCCACAAAATCATGTGAACCCTAACATTTGTATGGACTTTGGTTAATGCTGTATCAGTATTAGTTAGACTTCGGTTAGTGCTACATCAATATTAGTTAGACTTTGGTTAATGATTTATTAATATTAGTCAACTATAACAACCACTGGGGTGATCAGGATGCTAATAGCAATGGAAATAGAGGAGAGAGCCTATGGGAAGAGAATTCTCTGTACTTCTTACCAAATTTCCTATGTCTAAATATTTTTTATTGGATATTTTCTTTATTTATTTCTCAAATGTTATCCCCTTTCCAGGTCTTTCCTCCCGAAACTTCTTGTCCCATCCTCCCTCCCCTGCCTCTCTGAGGGTGCTCTGTCACCCACCTACCTGTTCCTGCCTTCCAGCCCTGGCATTCCCCTACACTGGAGCAACAAACCCCCACAAGACCAAGGGCTGCTCCTCCACTGATGTCCAACAAGACCATCCTCTGCCACATAAACATTTTCTTAAAATCTTCTTTTTAAACGTTTTTTATATGTAAAATATTTTCAAATATTGTAGAATGGTTAAGGATATTGCCTTAAATGTATTAGCCTACCTAGGACTCTTAGAAAAAAAATTAATAAATTAATTAAAGTTAAACAACAAAGTGAATTTTTCTCTTTATCCTAAATTAAGATTGATTTGAATGAATCTACTTTAAAAAGTTACTGAGATTATCCATCCCATCACATACCTGGTCTATGGTTATTCTTTTTCATCCTTTCTGTTTCCACTTTCCAACAGTATCTAAAAGCCAGGAAATAAATAGAGGCTGTTATTTTATTCCTAAGACTCGTGGAATAGTACCTTATTAACATTTTTGGTTTTCTAACAAGCAGAAAATTAATCAACTTATTTTAATTCTTTGCCTCTAAGATCTTTCTAAACGTCCTTAAAATTCTATGAGACAAGAGCAGAAAATTCAGCATTAATCCAAAAAAAGGCTTTATATTATTTTTATTCCATAACAAGTATATTTATTCACTGATAATGTCTGACTCAAATGTGGTTACTTTTTCTTCTCGCCTGGTGTAATTCAAGGGAAAGGCTAGCTTGTGCCATTGAACCTTTGTTTTTACTTTTATGATGTTGTTACTTCTTTTTTTCTGTCTTTGTATAGTAACACATAGCATACCATATAGGGATGGTTTGAATATGCTTGAATATGGGGAGTGGTAGTTAGGAGGTGTGGCCTTGCTGGAGGCAGTGTGTCACTGTGGGGGTGGGTTTTGAAGCTCTGCCCAGTGCAGAAGAGTCAGTCTGCTCCTTGGCTACCTTTGGGTGAAGATGTACAACTCTTAGGTCCTCTTGTGCCATGCCTGTCTAGACACTGACATGCTCCCACCTTGATGATACTGGACTGAACCTCTGAACCTGTAAGCCAGCCACAATTAAATGATGTTTTTATAAGAGTTGCTTTAATCATCTTGTCTGTTCACAGCAGTAAAACTCTAGCTAAGATAGCACTGTAATGTTCTTAACCTTGAATCACATGGAAAGAGAAACACTTCCCTCTCCTCAATAACATCTGTCTTATATTTCTACTATACTAACCCAAGCAAAACAAACATATAAGAGAGATAAGTTTTGAAAACATATGTATATTATAATCTGGGAGTGAATTTTGCTTGTTTAGAAATATGTCAAATAAAAATATTAAATCATATGAATTAATTCATTGTGGTATCCTATGACATCAAATCATGCATTATTTTGGATAACAATAATGCTAACTTCTATTGTTTTTTAAAAGCCTGGTTTTAATAATAGACCTTTTTTTTAATAATAGACCTTTTTTTTTAAAAGTGGGGGAAATAACATAAATAGTTGACTGGGATGCATCTTAATGTTATTGCAAATATTGGCATGATCTGCTATGGAATGAAGCATAATCTCATCATTGATCTATAATTATGCCAAGATTAATAGAATGCAAGACCTCCATAAACTATTACATCCACCTAGGGAATATGGAAGCCCTTTGTATAGTGCACTGCTTAGCGTCTAACTGAAAATCTAATTAAGTAAAACCACAGATGCCAAAGAACCTTTGTGCTTTCAATTGTCTGCATTATTTGCTGACATGCAGGTAACTTTCAGCTTGCTATTTTCAAATAAATAATAAAGTCCACTAATAACCATGGCTTTTCATTAAGTAAATGCCTTTTGATTGTCAAGTCAATTGTGTGTCTTTCCTCTTAGTAGTGAGTCAAAATGCTTAGGTAAGTTAAAAGTATCATGAAATATTTATTCAGGTGCATTTGCAAATTTTATACTCACATGTATAACTGTGAACTTGACAAAGCTTCCTTTGCAAGTTTTACGTCTTCTATTTGACTGTCTTTCCTTCAGGTGTTTTTGGCCTCCAAGTGAGGCAGTTTAGCAAATCTCCATTTATTAAAATTTAAACTAAACTTTTTTGCCTAATGAATGATTACAATTTTGAAAGTTAAGGTTACTGCAAACAACAGAAATGTCAACAACCTTATGTACACTTACATTTAAGCTCAGGTTCATTAATTTCATGGTTTCTAATTGTGATGTTCTGAATGACGTCCTTGAATTCTCTATCTCCCTCCTCCAGTGACTGTGCAAACTTTTGTCCTAGATCCCATCCCTCTGACATCCAATGAGAGACATCAACTAATTTTTAAACCTAGTTTTCACTAAACTTAAATTACAAATAATTATATTATATATTTAACACTGCATAATATTTGAATATCAAAGTTGTTTAACACCATGCTCAAGTTTCACTTAAATCCATACTTATAACTACCTACGTATACTGGTTGGTTATCTACCTTTACGATTTTACTTTATTCCAACTTTATTACAGTATAAATGACAAGATTATGCATATTTAATATGTTCAATTTATATTTTGTTACAAATCTATACTTGAAAATTATTAACAATCTCAAGATAATTGGCATATCTTTTCTTCACATGGTTCTATATGTACTAGAAAGCATCTGTGTGTAAGAGAAAGAGAAGGTGAGTAAATATATAACAGAAAGTGTATGTGTGAAAGAGAGAGACAATGTGTGTGAGGTATATGTGGATACATACATCCACATATATGTATGTATATTAGAGAAAAACTATGTATATTTATGTATACAATAAGATCTAGTTTACTAGCAAAGTTCACATACTCTGTAATAATAGTCACTATTCCCTTGATTAAATCTCTAGAGAAATTCTGCATGCATAACCAAAACATAGGGACCTTTTATTAACATCAGTTCATTTTTCTTCTGCACATCCTGAAACCACCATTCTATTCTGTCCTTTTGTAGTAAGCATTTTGAAATTTCACATCTGAGTAGAACCATGAAGCATTTGTCTGTCTTGGCATGACTTATTTTACATAGCATGGTGTTCACCAGTTTCATAGATGTCATAAACAACAGGACATCCTTAAGACTAGTCGCTAAGACCAGGAATCATTTGAATGTGCTCATCATGGCTTCCTTACTCATTTATTTACTGATGGACATTGGGGTCAGTGTCACAACTCGGGTACTGTGAGCAATGCTGAAATGAACACAGGAGTCAAAACCACATATTTTTAAATTGTCACTAGCATATAAAGGCTGATAAGCAAAGGAAATATTTTCAAAATCTTCCATTGTTCTGGCTCCCAAAATGTCACAAATTGCAATTGATTCTGCTCATGCTCCTTTGATTACACTTTTGTGATGGTTATTTTTAATTATCCACTTGACAAAATCTAGAATTAAAAGGAAGACTGACCTCTGAAGATGTGTCTTAGGGAAAATCTTGATTAGGTTAATTGACATGATGGGAAACCCCATCTTAATTGAGAACAAAGTATTCTCTGAACTCGAATCCCAGACTTGAAAAGTAAAAAGAAAAGAACCAAGCACTTACATGTATGCATTTCTTATTCTCTACTGGCTACAGATCCAAGGTAACCAGCTTCACGTTCAAGGTCCTCACACCGTGACTTCCTCACTATGATGAACTGGAACCTGGGACACTAACCTAGCTAAAGCCTTTAGCTCTTAAGTTGCTTTTGCCAGAGTATTTTGTTACAGCAAACAAAAAAAAGACAAAGACACATATCTCTAAGACATGCCAGTATAGTGTTTTTAATTTAGAAAACTATGGTGTATTTAACTATTGCTTAGGATTTAGTTTGTTTGTCCCTTTTTGTTTTAATATCTGACTTCTTGATTCTACTTTCTTCCCTGGTCTTTTTATGTTTCTGAGATTATATTTTGTGTTCCATCAATAGCATCATGTGACTTCGCTTTCCATGACTATTGCTACCATCTCTCTGCCTCCAACTCTCCTATAGCTGGTAGCAATGTTTTGGTTTTCTCAAGGGTATGATCTTATTTTCCAGCTAACTTATGTTGCCCTGGTACAATCCTCCATAGAGGCAAGGATGCCCATTTATGTATACTATATCTTGTTATTTTATTAATATTGATACTATCTGCTTAAGAACAAGAAATTTAAGTAACGATATGAGGAAGAAATTGGCTGACAGCTCAGGTTTATGTAATCACATGAAAAAAGTGAGATCTAATGTTTTTCTATATTGACTTCAGGCATTTCTTCAAATAGTTTTTTTTCTTTTTTTTTTTGTTTTTCTTTTTTTTTTCTCAAATCGTAATTAATTCACACAGGGATTATAAACACAGAAAGGCAGGATGTGGGGAAAGGAATGGCACTGGAGTGTGGGTGTTCAGGGGGAATACAGATATCTTCAGAACCGAGTATCGGCTAGGTGAAGGTTCAGGGGACAATTCACTATGACTCTGCCTATGACCCGCTTGTCCTTACCTAAGTTGGTATTGTCTGCCAAGGCTACCTATTTACAAGGTCTATGACTATTCAGGCTGGTAAATTTCCACAAAAGCTGCCTGTTGACATTAGCTTATAGCCATCTGTTTCAATGTTTTTCCACTGAGACCCAAGACTTGGTGTTAGTATACATGTATGACAGCCCTATTGCTGATTTTAGGCCTATGGCTGATTTTAGGCCTACAGTGTGTAAGCAGGGCTGCCCCTGACATCTCCTCCCTTCTCTAAATATAGAAGGGCTGTGGCAATTCTAAACTTGTGAAGGCAGGGATAGAGGCCTGACCTCCAGTATTTGAAGGGGACCTTCTAATGGCTCCAGTCCCCTTGTCGTTGTCCAGTGAGGCATGAGGGCCATACTCATCCCTATGTCTTTTTCCTAGAGAGGGGATACTTTTGACATCAACCCCTATGCAGTCAGGCTTGTCCCTCAGGGAACCCAGATAGATATTTTTATCTTTTATTGATATTCCCTTGCAGTGCTTATCCTCACAGCCTAAGCAAGAATTCAGATCGCCAGTCAGAGGGGGTTCTGGGTGGCCCCTCTCTGCTTGATCTAGGGGCAGAAGTCCTCCCTTTTAGGTTGGGTGGAGATGGGTTTTGGAAACACCCTGTATAAAGTAACAACCTCATCTTGAGTCTCGTGGTCTTCCATAGCTAACTTATGATAATGTATTTGAGTAGGTTTTGCTACCAAATTATTTATCTGTTGTATCACAGAGTTAGTCCACCTATTTGAGGGCCAGGGACCAGCAGAAAAAAGCAAAAAGAACCCAAATAATGGTCCCAAAATGGGAGGAAATAGGGTTGACAACCTTGGAGAGGCTGCAAACCACTTCTTGTACCAGCACTCATCTGTCTCTTTCTCTCTCTGATTTTTCTTAGGGCCTTCACTACCAATTTCCTGCTCTCTTTAACCCTCCTTGTCTTGTCTATGTAAAGCAACCTTCTTCTTTGAGGGTTGTACACAGTCAAGAGCTGTATACAGCCTTTTCTATTGTACTAGAGTAAATCAAGTCCAATAGTTTTTTTTTCTAAACACATGTAAAAGCCATCTTTGAGATATATCATTTGTGAGGTTCTCAGAAAGAATAACATAGTGAAGAGGTAAGCCACTTCACTATACCTTATACCTGAATATTGCAGCCATTCCCCCATTTCCATTTTATAGGGAACATGAATTCAGCTAAATATGCATAGGTAGAATTTGATTATGTTAAATAGTTTGTATGGTATTTCTGAGCCACAGAAAAAAGACATAATGAACTTTTATGAATAAGTAGTGGTATCTCTCATATGCATATACATATGCAAGTACACACATATATGCATGCATACTATACATTATACATTATATGCATATATTATATATGTGTATATATATACATATATAACATTTCCTATACACACATAGTGTGTGTGTGCATGTGTGTCTGTGTGTAGCATAAGAAGTACTCAGAATAATTACATGGTAGCCTCATCAATCGAGGACAATTGGACTAATTCCATTTCTATTGCTATTATAAATAGCATGACCAAAACCAACTTGGGTAATATAGGGTTTATTTCATCTTACAGTTCCTAGTTCATCATGAAGGGAATTCAGCTGAGAAACTCTAAGCAGGAACCTGGAGTCAGAACTAAAGCAGAGGTCATGAAAGAATGCTAATTACTGGCATGTTCTCCTTAACCTGTTAAGCCTGCTTTCTTATAATATCCAGTACCACTTGCTCAGAGGTGGTATTGCCAACAGAAAATGACCCACAGATTTGCCTACAGGACAGTTTTATGGAGGCATTTTTCCCAATTGAGGTACCCTCTTTCGAGATAACACTAGCTTGTATAAAATTTACAAAAGAAAAAACAAAACAAAACAAACAAACAAGAAATAAATAACCAGAACCAAAACATAGACAGTCTGGAAAGCAGTGGGTAAGTTCAGAAGTATTACTAATGTAGACATCTTCACCAAATATAAGTCACACCAGATACTGGCTATTTGAGTATTGATAGCATAAACAAGACTATGCCTAAGCAAGTATCATTTAAACATGGGTAAAGAAATAAAGAAACACTGCCCACAGGAAATTAACAGTGTTAAATTTCGATGGATATTAGCAAAAAACTCCAAACTAAGTGAACTTCCTTCTTTTATCTTGCTCTATCTTTAGGGCTACTGAATAAAAATGAATGTTGGAGGGGATGAGTTTTATTTTTTTCCTCCACATGCATATACTGAAAGATCACTTGGCCACAGGATCTTGCTTTTTTTTTCTAAATAGCTTTATTATAAATGAGAAAGTAAGCTTTCCAAAGATATAGACTTATCAGGCTTAAGTGCTTCTTTGGAAAGAGGTAGTAAATGAAAAGCCAATCTGTCACAGGGCTTAAAATGCCATGATGATCTTTATCAATAGCCAAGTCTCGATAAAGAGAGTACTAAGTCACACTCAGGCCAGTACTGCAGGGCAAGCAACAGGAGGCTTAAGAAGACATGTAAATTATTTTTAAATATGCTGATGGGAAAGCAAGAAACTTCAGATAATACTTCTAATAGCAGCTGCCAATGATGCACAGTACAAACTTGGGAAGAAGACAGGAAGTCTGTGTAAATGTCTTCTATGGCTAAAAAGAGTGTACATACCACTGAGATACTTTTTGTCCAGATATTGTAGTTCTGTAGTGGCCAAAGGAACTTGGCCCATTAGAGTTGATTTCTTCTTCAAGCTGAGCAATTCGAAGCACCTGACATCTTAGGGAAACCAACACTAAGATACTTACATACCATTGAATCCCTGTGATAGGAATTGAACTCTGGACAAGAGTTATACTCTAGATGTTGAGAATCCACTTCTATCATAAATTCGACCTCAGAACTGTGTTACAACCAATTTTATGTGTCTATATTATTGAATTCTTTAGTCTCTTTAATCAGTCCAGAATGACAGAAAGTTGGCTTTGTAAATATGAAGTCTATGTGTAACAGAACCACCTGTAGGGAGACAGGATCGTCGAGGATATTAAACAAGCTTACCTCCTCCTCTTCATTGACAAAGTCTCTACATGAGTATCAGCAAACGAAGAGATGAGGCATGTTTCTGGATTTTACCTTCACACCTTAAAAAATAGAACTTGGATTTCAAACCTGTGGCTACCTTACTTTAATTTGCAAAGATAATGTTTTCCCCAGGACATTCACATTCATAAGTAGGTGTGTGTGTGTGTGTGTGTGTGTGTGTGTGTGTATGATGTGTATGTATGTGTGTATATGATGTGTATGTTATGTGCATGTGCATGCACATGTACACACACATATGTGTTTATTTGATTTAGTTTTTATTCTGGATTAAGTTTCTGCAGTCATAAGGTTTTGATTTGCATTACCCTTGGTCTGTTGCAGTGTTTACCATCTTCCTTAGATTCTCATGAGAAATGATAAAGACTCAATGTATTTTGAACTATTAGTGACTATAACAAAGGCTTAAGGACAGCCCAGCATCTTAAAGCATATTTTTTACTAGCAGCAATTTATTCAAAATAGCTATGAATATTCTCCCATAAAATACATAACTGATACTGACCAATAATACCAATTGACATGGGAATGGTAAATACCCAAAATATAACCTTTCCCTTGTTAATGTTTTTTCCATATATTTTAAATTTTTACTAACTGAATGCCATAGAATGTACATTTTTCCCAACCTGTTTCCTATACTGTTTGTATAGAAGTTGATAATTACACACTCAAAACTCAATGACAAAATTTAATGTTGGGGAAAAAATCAAGAATTACAATGCAGAACTAGCTAAGACAGAGTGTGCAGAGATATTTCTTTAAAGAATCCGAACATATCAACACAATAATATGTCTAAGTTCTGAATCTGAAGAAGAATTGGTGTCCTGTGAATGCAAATGCAACATTATAAATGTCCTTAAATTCTCTTTTTCAAATGTGCCTCCTGTTTCCTTACAAATAAGTATATGAAAGAGTCTCTCAAAGGAAGATGAAATTCATTTTTTACATTTTTCCATAAACCACAGGATGCCTTTCTTTTTAGAATGATCATTAAGTTGTACAGACTTTCTGTGAAGAAATAGTTAGACAATTTAAATTTCTAAGGAGTAAAATCTCTTGAAGTTATAGAAAAGTGTCCATGATCTAGATATACAGAACTATGTAAAATGCTTACTTAAAAAGCAAAGAATCTCAGTTCTTATGTTTGATATTTTGTTAAACACTATTGCTTTTCATTACAACTTCACTTTCTATTAATAACAATAATAATGATAATAATGTAATCTTTATATTTCTTAGGTATTTCTTCTTTTCTCCAAGGTTTAGTTTCAACTTCACTTATTGGAGAAAATTTATTACATACAATGGCTCAATTATTTATATAGATATTTTGTCTGGCTGTCAAAACAAATGGATTCACTGATAGGCATTAGTTTAAAAGCTATATAATAATGTCTATAAATATTGTGGTTCAATATATAAATTTTACATGTTAATGCATACAAACAGCTATAAAATATTGTCTGAAGAGTAAGAAAGTAGACTCTAAGCATTTGACATTTGAAAATGATCCCATGTTTTAAGGTTGTGTTTTAGTGAGTTTATTTAAAGTATTAATGAATATGTAGTGTAGAAAATGCCTTCCCATTTGAAATAGTGGAAACAATGGGTCCCTAAGTGTTACCTTTCCACAGTGTCTGAAAACATACCAAGCAAGTTTCCAAGGGGAGGTAATCAATAGTCCTACTCTGCTATTGTACTTACCAAACACAACAGCCAGCAAGCCATGATAGCCCTTCGTGTGCGGTAGTGGCATGTAAATCTACTTGGTAACCAATGACATTACGTGGACCCTCTAAGAAACCACTCCATAAGAAAGAAATAATGCCTTGTACTAGAAACCTACCCAACTATCCAAGACTAGTGAAGTCACAGATCTTGGAAGAGAACGTACAACTGTCACTTTATTAAATCATTGCAATCTTTAATTATACTCTAAATATTTATCCTGATACCCACAGATATGCATAGTCCTCAGCCCTCACCAAGGAAATTTCTCCTTGCAACTGAAAGAGACAATTGCAGAAAACCATAACCAATAGAATGCAGATTTGTAAACAGCAGTGGATATATCTACAACACAATTCTTACAAGTAATTTTCAGTTTGGAACATTGTAGAAATTTTTTGGTTTGTTGTTTGGTTTTGGTTTAGGTTTTGGTGTTTTGGTTTCTCAAGGCAAGATTTTTCTGTGTAACTCTGGCTGTTCTGAAACTTGCTCTGTAGACCAGGCTGACTTCAAACTCAGAGATCTGCCTGTCTCTGCTTCCTAATTGCTGGGATTAAAGGCATGTTCCACCACTGCCGGGCTTTACTCTATTAAGGACAGAAAGTGAATTGGCATCTTGCTTTCCATGAAGACTAAAATTAACCATTATGTAGTAAAAGTTCAATCATCATTTCCAAAATCTTTTGTTGCTGTTTTTCTAATATAGTAATAACTTTATTTGCTTTTATCACTTCA
Organism: Grammomys surdaster; assembly: GCF_004785775.1. NCBI lineage: Eukaryota > Metazoa > Chordata > Mammalia > Rodentia > Muridae > Grammomys > Grammomys surdaster. Next base: position 5,977,993 of record NW_021620961.1, read on the forward strand.
ATGTTCACTCACACATATATGGCAAAATCTTCTACAATTAAAAGCTTAACTGTTTTCTCAGATCTCTACTCTATATGTCCCTTAGAATGTTCAGTAATGCTTTAAACTCAATTTAATCCTTAAGGTGAAATAGCATGTCTACCCCTGAAATCAGCTTCCATTGTTAATATTACCATAAGCACTGACCATATATTTCTGAGTGATTGTTGGAAGACATGAGGTATTCCAATTCTATTTCTGCTATATACACCTCATGCAAAGACTGAGATTATAAGAAGATCCATATAGATAGGAAGCTGATGCTCACTGTGGTTTAGCAGAATGAGAGAACATACACCAAAGATATATGAGTGGAAACGTTTTTATAGAATGGAAGTCTACCCAGAGAAAGATAACTATTAAATAATGTTAAGCCAGGTAAAAAGAGCATCTTCTTTAATTGTGAAAATCAAACATGGTTTTAAAATATTATTTCTTTTATTTTTGAGAATATAATATAGTTACAACATTTTTCCTTGCCTTTTCTGTTCCCTAATCTTTCCATTTGCCATTCATTGCTCATTTTTAGATTTATGGTCTCTTTTTTCATTAATTGTTATTATATTCATATACATACATGTAAATGTATACCTATTCCTAAATATGTATTTAGGAATTCCTTAGTTGCCTGTGGTTCTTTCATAATGTTGAAACCTTGTAGCCTTTCCAGCATCCACCTTAACATCCACCTTATTGTTGGTCCTTGATTAGCTCATGTTGGTGAGACTTTATAAGTGGAGCTTCTGACATTACTGGGAATCACAGTCACATAGAAAACTCCCTGATTTTCTGGCTATTATAATCCTTCTGCTGCTGCTTCTGCAATGTTCCCTGACCCTTAGGTGTTTGAGAGTTGTGTTTTAGATATATCCATTGGGACTGGGCTCTACCGTGCTACATTTTATTGATTGTGGTTTTCTGTAATTGTCTCTTTCTGTTGCAAAGCAAAGTTTTCCTTGATTAGGGATGAGAAGTGTACTCATCTGTGAGCATACTGACAAATATTTAGAGTGGGGGTGAGTTTGTGTGTTTATTCATGAGACTTATAAATCAGCTGTTACAGATCATTGTTACCTATTCAGATGAAAAGTAAACATTTACTGTAAAGTACAAAAATACACAGATATAATCCTAATCAACATAAATTTTTATCCATTTTGACCAATAAGAATAGTTAGCATTATATTAATAGCATGGTAAAAGAAAAGATTTAAAGTTCCTATAAAATTGGGCAAATTTCATTTAAAGAACTCTTGCTAATACTGGTGTAAAGTCAGCCAAAAGGCAATGTGGGAGATACTGGGAGCGACAGAAGAACTTGTAATAACAGTATAAAATCGTTTTACATTGTAAAATACAATGGGCAAATTTTAGAAGAATATTACCCTCTCAAATTGATTGCCATACTGTGTCTTCAGTAAATGGGCAAAAACTGAGTGAAGATGTTTATATTTCTCTAAACAATTCCACTTTTCCAAATGGATTCATATTGATTTTTTATGAATGCCTCCTCACAAAAATAATGTGTTTTTGTCTGTTATAACTACCAGTTACCTCTTCCTGTTATTTGTAACGTAGCAATTTTTCAAGAAGAAAATAAACATTCCAAAACAAGGTAGAAAATGCATTTTTAAGAGTCCCAAAACAACAAAGAAGGGAAATGTCTTGGACCTTAGAGCTATTAGTAGGGTTTTTTTGGGGGGTAAGTAGGGTTCTGGATAAAAATTTTATATCAAGATATTATAAAAATAGTTATTAAACAAGGTTTTAATAAGTAATACTATAAGGCAATGACCTTCTTTATACATAGCAAACCTCAGATTCATCAAGAAAGTGCATGTTGGTCGCATATACGCTCATATTGCTATGTATGACATTTTAACATGGGAGTTAATGTAGACACTTAGTAATTAGTGTAACTGCAGGCCTAAAGAAATATCCAACCATTCACTATGTAACACATCTTAGAAGTACTAACAAGGTTCTTAAACATAATTCCGATTCAGAACTCTCATACTATGTGTTAAGTACAGACAGGACCCTAGCATTGTTGCCCTCTGAGAAGCCCAACAAGCAGTTGACTGAGATGGAGGCAGATGCTTGCACCCAATCAATGGTCTGAACTTGGGGACCCCTGTGGTTGAATTGGGGAAAGGCTGGAAGAGGTTGAGGAGGAGGTCAATCCTATGAGAAGACCAGCATTCTCAACCAACCTGAACCTCTGAGATCTCTCAGACACTGAACCACCAACCAGGTTGACATACACTGGCTGGTCTGAGGCCCCCAACACATATACAGCTGAGGGCTGCCTGGTCTGGCCTCAGTGAGAGAAGATGCACCTAACCCTTGAGAAACATGGGGCCCCAGGGAATTGGGGAAGCCTGGCAGGATAGGGGTGATGTGGGAATGTGGGGACATCCTCTTGGAGACAGGAAGGGAAGAATGGGATGAGGAACTGTTAGAGGGCAGAATGGGAGGGGATAGTAAAAGAAAATAAAATAATAATAATGATAATAATAATAATAAAGAACCTGCAGTGGCAAGGATTTACCTGAAGGTTGTATCGTTTGGTGTTTAACATGTTTAAAAGGATAACCATATGTTTTGATATGCCAATCTCAATCCTCATTCTAGATTCCTTTACAGTGTCTATTAAAGTGCTTGTTTGCTCACCATCCGAGGGCTTTTGTTTTTAGGCATTGTTATTAGCTGAGAGTGCAGGGGAGTACAACACAGTTAATGCATGAGCTCTCTGCTTTCATTTAGTTTACCTTGCATTCAGAGGAAGTGAAAAGCAGATATAAAATACCTAAATTGAAAATTGTCACTCTGTGCCACAGAAAGCTGACATAGAGTAATATAAAAAGAAGTTCTTATATTAGCCCAATTAGTTTTTATATTATTATTAGCCCAAAAGCTGGCAATATCCATGATACAACTCACAGACCACATGAAGCTCATAAACAAGGAAGACCAAAGTGTGGGTGTTTTGGCCTGTCTTAGAAGGGGTAACAAAATACTCATGGGAGCAAATATGGAGACAAAGTGTGTGACAGAGACTGCTCCACCTGGGTATCCATCCCTTGTGCAGTCACCAAAGACAGACATTGATGTGGATGCCAGGAAGTGCATGCTGACAGGAACCCGATATAGCTGTCTACTTAGAGGTCTGCCAGAGCTTGAAATATACAGAGATGGATGCTCACAGCTAACCATTGAGCTGATCATGGGGTTCCCAATGGAGGAATGAGAGAGAAGACTGAAGGAGCTGAAAGGATTTGCGGCCCCATGAGGACAGCAACAATACCAACCAGCCAGAGCTCCCAGGGTCTAAACCCCCAGCCTCGGAGCACATAGGGAGGGACCCACAGCCCCAACTGTATATGTAGGGGAGGATGACAGTGTCAGGCATAGGTGAGTGAGGAAGTCCTTGGTCCAGTGAAGGCTGAACACCCCAGTGTAGGGGAAATAGTGGGTGGGAAGGTGAGAGTGGGAGGGTGAGTGGGACATATCCTCATAGAAGCTAGAGGAGTGGGGATGGAATAGGGGGTTCTTGGGTCAGGGGGAAAGGGGATTACATCTGAAATGTAAATAAAATATACAATAAAAAAATTTTTAAAAAAAGAAGTTCTGTCATCTGTGACAACATGGGTGAAGTTAACAGACATTGTGAGATAAAGGAAGTACAAAGCGCTCATGAAATACTCTGAGTTTTATAATTTTGGCCTTGCCTGATTAGTCTTTCTCAAACACTTATCATGGGAAACCATTAACTCAGATCTCAGAGAAGTGCTACATAAATGCTATTATTTTAAAAATTCACATGTTAAACATGTGATATGGATAATAATCCAAGAATACCTCATGTATTGGCTTTGACTGACCTACTCCTTTCATTTCTTTATTCCATAGATATTAGCTCTAAAGTGAGTCAGTGTCTAGGCTAAGAAAACTTTAGTTTTTACTTTATTGAATTTTATAATTGACATGTTTACTTTAATGGTACTAAGAATTTTATAAGATTTTTTACTGTAGAATTCAGTAGTAAACAATATAGTATATGCAGCACAAGAGTCTTTTGCCTTCCAATTTCCGGTACTTTAATGTTAACCTCTACTACTAAGAAAGAAGCTCATTTTTTGTTGTCTTTGGAATTAATCTCACTATTTGAATACATTTTAAAGCACATAATAAGAAAACAATCCACAGATGCCTAAATCAAAGGCGGTGCTCTTTCTATAGTGAGTAGATATAATTTTAATAAAAGCAAATATGAATTCTAAATAATTTCATTTAAGAAGAAATCTTACTAACCACAATGAGCAATAATATTAAATCCTAGATTCCAAGAAGCATAAACAAAACTGTAGGCTAATGTGTCTCTTTTAAGACTTTGAAAACTGATTTTCTTACTGATATTTTTAAAATAAAAAATAAGCTAACAAATTTATAAAGATGTATAAGCTTTTTTATATCTTATTTTGGACTATAACCTGGAAAATTATATTTCAATATTAAAAAAGACAAGCTTACATTTTAATATCAAAACTGTACTTTTTTATGGAGTGATTTAATTGGAGCCAAATGAGATAAGCATAAACATTTCACTCTCAGATGATATGATGATTTCAGATGATATGATGATTTCTTCTCATGTTGGTGATATTCGTAAAGGAAACTCCTTCTCATCCGTGCAACAAATTGTAACCTGAGGCAAAAAAGTTTATTACTCTCCTATGAATTGGCTGGGTAGCTGCCTTAGCAGAAGCCCTCATTTGTCTAGAGACATCTATGTATATTTACACTCAGCCTTATTCTTTCCCTAAAGGTTACAGTTCCCGGCTAAGGAGAAGATTCAATGCAGAGACTACTCTTTTGTTGCTGTGATAAAACACAAAGGCTACTTACAGAAGAGAGTTTATTTGGGCTTATGGTTCCAAAGGGACAAGAGTTAATCATGGCAAGGAAACATAAGAAAACAAGTGGCAGGCATGGCAGCTGAGAGCTGGGAAATCTCATCATCAAACATCATCAAACAAAGCAAAGAAAGTGAACTACCACCCCTTGACTCTCTCAAACACTTGATTTCCTCTCTCAAACCTAGGCTCCCAGTGACAATCTCTCAAGATTTTCACTGGCTGCATATTTCTCACCAAGTAGTAATTTCCTTTTCTTAATCACTCTGAAAAACTTAACAGTATCTTTTATTATTATTATTATTATTATTATTTAAGTTTTTTACAGTCAAGTCATTATCCCCCTCCTGGTCTGCCCTCTGACTGCTCCTCATTCCATTACTCCTCCAGAGTCTTCAAAAGGATGTCCCCATCCCACCCCCACCTCATCAAACCCCCCCCACTCCCCAGGGCCTCAAGTCTTTTGAGGGTTAGGTTCATCTTCTCTCACTGAGGCCAGACCATGCAGCCATCTGGTGTATGCTTCCTGGTTGGTGTTTCAGAATCTGAGAGATCTTGAGGGTCCAGATTAATTGAGACTGCTGGTCCTCCTACAGGGTTGCCCTCCTCCTCAGCTTCTTTCAGCTTTTCCCTAATTCAACCACGGGAGTACCCAGCTTCTGCCCATTGGTTGGGTGGATGTATCTGCATCTGACTCTTTCAGCTCTTTGTTGGGCCTCTCCAAGGGCAGCCATACTAGGCTCCTGTCTGTAAGAACACCATAGCATCAGTAATAGTGGCAGGCCTTGGAGCATCTTCTTGAGCTGGATTCCAATTTGTGCCAGTCACCGACACTATATTTCAAGTCTCTATCATTTATCCGTCAAAAATATTTTAAAATCCTACTCATCACATAGCTTGCAGGTCTTCTCCTCCTTTAAGTCCTGCAAAATCTAGTCCCTAATTGTGACTATTTTGAAAATCTTTGATAAGTAGAATCATGTCATATTTGTACTTCTGTGAAGTGCCGATTTTACTTATCAACTCCTATAACTCAATTACAAAAATCCAGTGGCCTAATTGATTAAAACATGGAGCAAGACAGAGAGATGGCTCAGTGATTAAGAGCACTGGTCCTTCTTCCAGAGGACCAGTGTTTTCTTCCCAGTACGCAAACACATGTCCCTCTTCTGTCTCTGTAAGTAATGTATTCATGAAGTACACAGACATGCACACAAATAGGTAAAATACCCATACAAATAACTAAAAATGAACCATAAAAATTTAAATTTTTAAAAATTGGATAAATTCTTAAACATTTGTCCAAAGAATGCATACTAATGACCAGTAAGTCCCATCAAAAGATGCTCACTATCGTCAAACAACAAGGAAAGATACTAATTTATACCATGACTAGATATGGTCAACTTTTTTGCCTCAATATGGTTCTGTAGGGGTGGCTATTGTCAGTTTTCTTTTATGTGAAATAATCTCTCTATTTGTAGCCATAACATTTTCTCAAGGACCTTGCAGAGAACTGGAAACAGGTTCATATAGCATAAAACATGTTTGCTGAATACAGTGTTTTCTATAGTTGTTTTTCATGTTAAAAGAACTAAGAAAAACATCGTCTGTCTTCTCTGAAAAATCTTGGACTTTTTTATACTATGTGAACCAGTTGCAGGGTCTCTGCAAGGTCCCAGAGAAATGTTTTGACTACAAATGAAAGAAAACTGATAACAGCCAGCCTGTGCATGGGAGAGTGGGAGGAGAGGGGTCGAAATCAGGCTGTAAAGTGAATAGATTATAGGTAGGTAGATAGATAGATAGAAGATAGATAAGATAGAATATAGATAGATAGATGATAGATAGATAGATAGATAGATAGATAGATAGATAGATAGATAGATAGAAGCATGTGAGAGCCTCCCAGAGCTCAATGAGGATGACCTTTACCAAAATGTCCAGTGAGGAGATGGGACCTGAAGAGATCATCTCCAGTAGTTAGACAAGGTCCCCATACAAGAGATGGATCCACCCATCCATCTTCAAAATTTTTGACCCAGAATTGTTCTTGTTTAAAGAAAATGTAAGGACAAAAATGGAGCAGAGACTGAAGGAAAGGCCATACAGTGACTCACCCAACTTGGGATCCATGCCATGGGCAGGCATCAAACCCTGACACTATTATTGATTCTATGTTGTGCTTGCAGACAAGAGCCAATCCTGCCTGTCCCCTGAAAGGCTCTATCAGCAGCCAATTAAGAAAGATGTAGATACTTACAGCAAAACATTGGACTGAGGTCGGGGACCCCAATGGATGAGTTGGGGGAAGGGTTTAAGGAGCTGAAGTGGATGGCAACCCCACAGGAAGGACAATAATATCAACTAACCCTGACCCCTTAGACCTCTCAGAGGCTAAACCAATCTGTGGCCCCTACAATACGTGCAGTAGAGGACTGCCTTGTCTGGCCTTAGTAGGAGAGGATTTGCGTAATCTTATAGAAAGTTGATGCCCCAGGGAAAAGGGATGCTAGCAAGGGTGAGGTGGGGGTGGGTGGGTGGGGAGCACCTTCTCAGAAACAAAGGAGAGGGGGAAAGGGGTAGTGTAGTCAGGGAGGGGGAACCGGGAATGGGAACAACATTTGGAATGCAAATAAATGAAACAAATTAATAGATAGATAGATAGATAGATAGATAGATAGATAGATAGATAGATAGAAGCAAAGCAAAATGTCTCACTTCATAGAGCTGGAGAAATGGCTCAATGATTAAAAGCACATCCTACACTTTCAGAGAACTGTAGTCAGTTCTCAGCTTTCACAAAATTGAGTTGCTCACAACCACCTGTAACTTCAGCAACAGGTGATTACACACACTTTCACACACACACACACACACACACAAACACTTTAAAAATATTTTCTAAAAGTCTTCCTCAAGAGATCCATCAGAGCTCTGCCTCTGCTAAAATGCCTGAGTCCTATAGTACCAGAACACTGTGCATTTTTAATTCAGGTTACTATACTTTTGATAATTATCCTTGAGTAAAAAGAACATTGATAAAAATTAATAAAGTTGATGAGACTATAAAAGCTAACAAGTTGTCATTGTCTAAAATACGTGTTTACATTTTATGTCTAATTGTTTTCATGCAAGCTCCTCTCTGAAGGAAGCAAGGTGCTAAAATTGTGTTGGGATTTTTCTTTTTGTTTTACACTAAAGGCAAATCTTTCACAGGAGCAATATTGATTGATAAGTCTACCTCACCACTGGCATCTGCATGGATCCCTCAAGGCAGGCATTAATTAAATCTACCTTTGATGTATCTAATTCAAGGCAATTTTTTTCAGAAAAAAAAATCTGAAATTCATATTATATTACAATACTTATAAAGGCCACCTGATAATGATTGATTAAATTTACCCACTCATCAAATCTAATAAGTTTTGTTTTTTGTTTTAACATTTACTTATTTGTGTGATTGAGTATGGGTGTGTGTTCAGGTCAGATGATAATCTATGGCAGTTGTTTCTCTCTTTCCACCACGTAGTCCTGGGATCAAACTCAGACTATCAGGATTTCTAGCAGTTATCTACACCCTAGTCTGAGCTATCTTGCTTGTCAAAAACATTTACCAGACTTTCCCAGCAATGGCCTTTACTGGCTGAACCATCTCAGCAGCACCCTGAAATACTGTCACCAAATACAGCACCTCTCCAGTTATAAGTCATAACAGGTCTGAATAAAACAGTGTCAGAACTGTTTTTACACATTTTCAACAATATTCTTAGTAAGCTCTTTCCGATAATATGATTCTCTCTGGGGGATGAATGTAGTTCTCCCACTAAATAGCAGCAATCTTGATCTGCTTACAAGACTTTAAAAATGTATGATACTTGTTAGTTTAGGAACAACATGAATTACTTTCAGTCTGGAGTTGAAAAGTCCAATGTAAAAAAGGCATCACACTTCAAGTTTGATAAGTTTTTCCTTTAAGTAAAGTTTTCTCACTATTTTGAAAATGAAATAGCTTCTTAAAATTGGGGGCTTAACTCAGTGGTAGAATATTTTCTTAACACGTACAATGTCCTAGGTTTGGCCCTCAGCTTAAAATAAAAACAGAAAATTAAAATAACTAGTTCTTTTATGTGTTAAATGATTGAGGTATGTGGTGAAGTGTCTTTAAGTTTTCTAATATTATTGACAAACTTCACAATATTTTTCTATAAACAAGGCAAATTGCAGGATGATTATTTGAATGATGGGACAGTTATAATAACATTGATAAGTAGCTTTTATTGCAAAGAATTTGTGTTGATTCTCCTATGTCCCTACGTGAGGAAACTTTACTTAATGGGAAAACTTATTAAAATTGTTGATTGATTGATTGATTGATGACAGGTAAGTAAATATATAGATTAAAGTATTCTAATCAATGACCAAAGGCATGTTAATAGGTCCCATAAGACTATATAATAATGTTATAGCTTTCTTAGTCTTTGTAATTGATGTTTACATAGTGAACCAGTCACTCAACTTAAAATATATTCCCACCATTTCATGACATCTGATTTTGATTGTGCACAAATAAATTAAATAACATGGCCTTTAAATGTTCAAGAATTAAGCTTTCAGGGTTACAGAATTTTAAGGACAAAATAGAATCAAGATGCAAATTAGTTTTCTTGTGAGCAAATGAGTTAGTTTACCACATCCTCATAAAATCCAAGAGAAAATTGCATTTAAGAAGTGCTAAGGGAGAAAATGCACTAGTGATCTAACCCTGTTGTTAACTTTAAAATCTATGATACCAATTGACCATGTACAAATGCCAAGTCGTGGTGCAACTGTCATGGGGGTAATCAATTGCTTTCTGATTGGATTTGAGTCCTACTTCACAACAATGAATTAATATCAGGAACCTAAAGCTAGTCAAAACCCTTAGCTGAGGAAGTGTTGAGTTGTAAGGGTGAATTTACTCTTGTTTACCTGAATCTTCGTGACACCAAGCTGCCTTCTAAATATTTATGTTCATGCCATAAATAAATGCTACTTCCAGACCTAACCAGAGAAGCTTCACTTTAGATAAGGAACAGTGAATATAGAGACATATGGCTGCCCAAGCTGCTAATAACTGATGATTGAATGTTCAGTCATAAGCAGAGTATATACACCACCACCTATGTGGTTCAGGGTTCACTGAAGAATAATAGACAGAAAGAATGTAAGAGCCAGAAGACAAGGAGAAGAGCTATAAAATGCTAATCTCTGGGCAAAACTAACATAGTAATGACTTCACTAGAGCTATAATTGGCTGCCATAGGCATACCTCAGACTGGGCCAATCAACTGTCACTCACTTTTGGGGAAGGCCTCTATTTCTTCCTAATTCCTACTGAAGTAGTGACCACTGATGGATTCTAGGATTGAGCAGTCACTGCTTTTAGTGAAGGAGAGTCTGAAGCAGGAGGCAGAATGAAGAGGGCTCTGCAGATAGAAGCAGAGAGGATAGATCAGGTTCCAGCAGCCAGCTTTTATTTCATCATAGCCGAGGCCCTGAGAAGGAATTGCAGGTGTGAGAGGAAGATTTGAGCTATAGCATTGAGTTCAATACACTCTGTGCTAATAGTTCTAAATTTTATTTTAATGTAAGAGAATTCTCAGACAACACATTTGCTGCTCTTACATAGCATCTCTATTTTTGTTAGAATACTTGTTACTTTATTATTTGGATTCTAATACAAACCTGTCATTTTCAACATATTGATAGCCCTCCAAAATATAGTCCCTAGGCTTTTCATTTTTTTCACAGAACATAATAAACAAATAATAAATGGGACTTTATGCATTTTTTAAAAAACAAATATATTAGACATTATATGGATGTGCCCAGCAGCAAACATTGATTGCATTTTAAATGAAAGCAACTGAAAGAATTGTCCCTGGGCACAAAGTAATTCATAAACCCTGGCAAGGGGATTCTAAATTAACTATAAAGTAATATTGTACATTCTTAATATGCACTTTAGGCATAATGATAGCAAATTGAGTATTTTAGGTATTTACTGTCCTTGAGACTCTCACAGTATACCATCCACTTTAGTACATTATAAAGGATAAGCAACTGAGCTATGCAGATGTAGTTAGGTTTTACTAGTAAAGAGATAAATTCAACAGGTACTGTTGGCCTTCTTATCCTGCTAAGTGGTCTAACAGTTGTCTTCAGGGTTTAAGGTCCATGTCTAGGTAAATAGATAATAATAAATAATTTATCTTAACATGCAAAGGAAATAATAGCATTCTTTAAATCAAGAACCTTGTGAAATAAATTCCTAGAGGGAAGACAAGTATCTACCACACCTGCCTTCATCTTCCTTTCTAAGGCATGACCCTCTTCCCCAATCACATAATCCAAATCCAGTTTGGCATTCCGTATGTCAACTGGCCTGGCCAGTCCCTATCCTAGCCACAAAACTTAATTGAAGAACAAGCCTATATGTAGAATTACTTTTTTTTAATACCTATTTCAATAGGTGTACTTAAATGCTTTCATTTAGCCTACCATCCACCAGTCTTAGTGCAAAGGAAAGGTTAATAGAGCAAAGGGAAATGTTGACTCATATAAAGATAGTTCTTTGGGGCACATCCAATCTCAGTTGTCAGGCTATCAGCAGGACAATTCACATGAATCACCAGCAATAGTGCAATCCACTCACAAACATCATTTTGATCCAGAAGAAACCATGAACCTCTGCCAATCTATGTGAGTCCAAGGAAGCAGCAAGAAGCTGCCAGAACACTGCTAGAAGTTCTTTGGTGCATTTCTGTCTGCAAAGTCGTGACAAACAGTGATAAGAGAAGAAGGTAAGGCAAACAAATGAAGAATAGCAACAGTAAAGCCAAATGAAGACCAGCAAAGAGCAGCAAGGTGAACCAATGCCACACAGCATCATCCACTCTTTGTTGGGTTATATGTATTCCCTTTCCAAACATCATGTGTTCTCTCAAGTGTCCCCTCTAACAAAACATCGCATGCCTTTTTTCCAGGGAGCTTCCAGAAAAATGCCACATGTATGTTCTTAGCAAAACACTTCTCATGTTTCTGCTTCAGCAAAATCATCCTCTCATAAGACAGTTTCCAAGAAAATATCATGTACTACAACTGAGCCTGCAGAGAAACCAGAAATTTCTACTTCACCTGTACTCAATACCAACTGGAGTATTAATATATGAGAACTTATAAAATCATAAGAATCAGCCATCCAAAGACTGTTAGAAGATGCCTCTGTCTCTAGTGGAGTAAATACACTGTGAAAGTAAATCTAACAAGGAGAAAACTAGAGCAGAGAGCAGAGAGGGAAAGATATAATAGTCCCATCCTTTACAAACAATAGCACAAAAGCCAATGGTAACTAGGAAATTCTCAATTAATTACTTTGATCTAAATGCTTATGTTCTATAGATACACTAACATTTAATTATAGTGATTGTAAGTGCTGCTCCCTGACAGGGAATTTAGGGTACCTGAGACCTTGGACTGACCCAAGAACTACAAAACCACAAGAACAACAAAAAATTCAGCTGAGCAACACATGCATACAATCCTACCATCTAGGAGGATGAGACAGAGTTCAAGCTTATCCCAGGCTACCTAAGACCCTGTCTTAAATGAAAGAGAGAAAGAAAGAAAGAAAGAAAGAAAGAAAGAAAGAAAGAAAGAAAGAAAGAGAAAGAGAGAAAGAGACAGAAAAAGAGAGAAAGAGAGAGAAAGAAAGTGACATAGAGAGAAAGAAAAAGAAAGAAAGAAAGAAAGAAAGAAAGACAGAGAAAGAAAAAGAAAGAAAAGAAAGAAAGAAAGGAAGGAAGGAAGGAAGGAAGGAAGGAAGGAAGGAAGGAAGGAAGGAAAGAAAGAAAGACCAAACAAACCAACTGTGAGCACCAAGGTAATTGTAGCTGAAGACAAGTCCTCCAAGAGATGACTAGACCATAAGGGCTTCATTCTCACACAGGAGAATGAGATGTGTCCTTTAATCAGTGACCATAAAGTAGATCCCATCCTTTTGCAGATATGAGGTTACGGTAATTTAGAATGCAGTTCCTCATCAATCAGTGATGTATTCAATGCCCTGACCTCAGTCTTCCCAACTCCCAAAACTGTTGGAAAATAAGATCTTGATGTATGAGCTAACGATTCCATTATAGTTTGTCTCAGCTGCCTGAACAGTCTAATGTACCCCTGATTTGCTTCATTTTTGTATGCTATATCCATAGAAAGCTGATCTGCACATGCTGCTCACAGGATGATTTGGAAGAGACATTCGGTGAGAAAAGAGAGACACCAGCTTCGGCACCTCCATGGACAATGGAAATAAGAAAGACGAGGGGTGACTTGATAACAAGCCTTTGGAGAACTGCCTGCTATTGTAGGGGCATTAGTCACTTGTCTTGTATCTGCAGCAAAATGTCCTGACAAACCACTTGAGAAAGAAAGGGAATTTTTTGGCTCCTGATTCCAGACACTTGAGGCAGTGAAGTCAGGATGCCAGGTTTGAGGTCAATGTAACACTACACTCACCATGGAGATGTAGGAATGAATTGAGGCTGCTGAAGTCTATGTGTTTTATTCAGTTCAGGGCATAGTCCATAGAAAGGCTTTTCAACAGCTAAACATGAGGCTTGCCCCTCAGTAAATCTAGAAAATTCTTCACAGAGACTGGCTGAGTCTAGATAACCCCTCACTGTTTTCACTTCTTTCTTAGAAGATTTGATCCTGTTGGATTGACAGTGTAAATCCTTAATCAATGCAAACATCACACAGACATTGAAGAAGGTTCTCTCTTTCCATATTTGACAGAGGACACTGCTAAACTCTACTGAATTAGAACTTGCTCTTTCACCTCTTTGACCTGCTCTTGAAAAACCCTTTTTTCCTAGTGGGTTACCAACACAACCCAGATGTATGGGTTTGTACCTAATGTATGTAACTTGTTATGCTACACAGAGTTGATATCCCTGGGAGGCCTGCTCATTTCTGATTGAAAACAGAAGATGAATGTATCTGAGAGAGAGGAGGGAGGTATGGGAGGAGGGGTGCAGACTGGGAGGAGTGGAGAAAGGAGAAAGTGCAGTTTGTATGCATTGTATAAGAGAAGAATTAAGGAATGGATGAATAAACAAACAAACAACCCAGCCTGGGTGTGATTTTTACAATGACACCAAACACCTTCCTTCTAATTCTTTATCAGTGAGCTTTTAATAACAGTGAGCATTCAAGCTTGATTTTTTTTCTTCAGTGACTTCTTCATCACTTAGGAACATACTAACAATTCTGTGACTCAAAAGTAAGAGGTAAATGAACCCAGATTTCAAAATTAACAAAAACGCACTTATGTAAAGAAATTCTCAAACCCTAAAACTAGTCACCTCTGCACACAACAACATCTTTGCCAATTTTATGTTATTCAAATTCCTTTTTATGTCCAAAATCACCAAGTTACTGGATTTTTGAGGCTTTCTTTTATAACATTTTAGGTAATTCAAAATTAAAAGAATATGTAAAGTGGTGCAAAGCCAATTATTAGAAGCAATAAACTAATTCTGAAAAATGAATAATTCATGTAGTTAAATCTAATTTTGTGTCCAAAATGAAAACAAGGACTGTGGGAAAGTTCCTTTTAGTATTATGTTTTTAATAGGACAGTTATGTCATGAAAAATGTGTTTTCTGGGGAGAAAAAAACTATTATGTTTCCAAGCTCAAGAGTGGATTGTTGTGGTAAGAAAATTCACATTTCACTGAAGCAAAGCACTACAAACTTAAACAAAATTGTATTTAATCAGATTTAAAATGTTAAACATGGAGCTGGAGGCTGATGATCTGGCTGCCAGGGAAAACAGCTTCTTTCTGCAGGATTTTTCTGTGCCGCATGAAGAACACAACACTGTCACAGATTGGTGCACAGTCTCTTTAAAGAAAGCACTGGGGAAGCCTTGTTTTTATTTTCTATGCATCTAGAAAGTTATTGATACATTTTGAGGACAAATCATAAAAACTTCTCAAGCTACTTTAGGAAGAAGACTAGGGGAAATTATTTTTAAGAAATTGAGGATATCACTTGAATAAGAAAATAGTACTAAAGATGGTTGAACTTTTGATTTCTATGGTTTCCAGCAGGGGCTAGTGGCAGAGGGATTAGAGAGAGAGATGATGGTCAAAAATGTATAAAAGATGAGGATGCAGTTTCTCTAAAAGAACTAG
This sequence comes from Grammomys surdaster, assembly GCF_004785775.1. Classification (NCBI taxonomy): domain Eukaryota; kingdom Metazoa; phylum Chordata; class Mammalia; order Rodentia; family Muridae; genus Grammomys; species Grammomys surdaster. Next base: position 5,993,186 of record NW_021620961.1, read on the forward strand.
AATCCCTCTCCCTCTTCACTTCGCTTCTCCCTACCCCCTCTGTGTGTGTGTGTGTGTGTGTGTGTGTGTGTGTGTGTGTGCACGTATGTCTCCCTCTCTCTAATACTTTCTGTTATTTAGACAAAATAGCTGTACACCAATTCAACTGGCATCTTGTGCATCCCTTAATGAATTCTGTGATTGAGGAAGGGTGAAACCATGGCTCCAATGTCCTCTCGACAGAATGTACAGTGGGAATACAAGCATACATATGGAATAGATATTTGCTATAAGGAAAGCTTTAAGTTTATAAGAACTGATATGATGGAAATGCAGAGTGTTTTCTTGGGGTAAAAGAACCCCTAAAAGGAACCCCAAAATTTACTCTGAAAACCTTAAAATGCATTTTTAAAATATGAACTTTCTGAAGAATATAGGAGTGGGTGGCAGTGAGTGGGTGTCAAAGTAGCAACAAGAATGCTTGTTGTTTTACTAAATTTATAGACTATAATAAAAAGCTAGATAAAGGTTTTTGAATAACATTTTAGAAAAAATATAGATCAAGAAATGAAGTAACTCTAGCAGCTACTAATCCACTTGTTTCACTTTGAAATCAATTTACACACAATTGAATGTATATGGGTTTTCTATTTATTGTGGATAAATTATTCATAAGAGAAGATTTTTGTAGCTTTATTTTTAAGTGCTCTTTCTATGTTGTTTGTAAAATTACAGGAACACGTGAAAGAAACTCAAGAGACAGCTCAAGGATTAGGAGCACTTGTTGCTCTTGCAGAGTACCTGCGCTCGGATCCCAATACCCAGATGGCAGCCTACAACCATCTAAACTCAGCTCCAGGGCATTTCACACATTCTTCTGGCCTCTGGGAATACCAGGCTCACACATGGTGAACACGACGAATACATTCAGTCAAGGCATTCACATACTTGAAAGAGACATAAATAAGTTCTAAAGATTACAGGTGAAAGTGAATGAGACTTTCATCATACTCTTCACTAGTAGAACTGTTGAACCAAGGTGAATGGGAAATTTACCCCAGTCAGTTCCTGTTGATACTCAGTCTTCTTAGAACACATCTTCAGGACTCAAGTGGGAAAATCAAAGAAATCATTGAAGCCAACCTGCCCTGAGCTCAAAACCTGACTTGTGATTTTATTTCATTCTTTAAACATACCCATGGGCCAGTTTCTGAAAGTTCCAGAGCATCAGGTTGTTCACCCATAATGACCTGCAGTAGTGGTTCTCAGTGTAGTTGTCCAGGTAAATTATAGTTGCTGTTGTATATTGCTAATGAAGGTGTAAAACAGGATGGGAGAATGTCTGGGGCATCTTCAAAGGGGAAACATAGAATTAACATATGATCTATCAATACTACTTCTAGTATATATACCCAGGAAACTGAAAATATATCTCCTTACAATGTGTACTCACAGACGCTCAAAGCAGCTTCATCTCCAATACTCAAAACAGTCAAAACAGCTCAAAACAGTGTGTCCTGGAGTCAAATTTTACATATAAGCCTCACTTCACTTTCTTATTGCATTTCTTTACCTCAGAATAGGAATAGAATAGATGAATGGTGATAAATGCCCTTTATAAATGTTATTCAAATGTCATAAATAATAACAACTGCCATTATAAAAAATCTTCCTTCAATTATGACATATTATCCAAGGGTCCTCTAAAAAGACATAACCTTTAAAAAGATGTAATAGTGTCTGGTTGTAGAATATGTACTTTAAGACATAATTTAAATTATATTTAAAAAATTTTATCAAAACAATGGTAGTTCTGAATAGCAAGGAGATACCCACGGTAATTATTTCTAACTACAAATCTGATTACTGAGAATTATCCAAAGCCATTTTCTCTAGGTTTACATCTAATTCTGAGAACTGGAGAGGAAATAGAGGTCCTGAGAAACATTATTACACACATTGAAAATAAATATTTTTCATTTTGACTCAAGTTAACAGCCTTTTCAATGTTAACACATTTGTTTATGAAGTGGTAGTTTAAATCAGTTGAGTCAGTTCAATAAATTTTCCCAAAAGTGTATTCTGCATAATTGACTGGTGATATGCTATGCTAAGCATAGTTTAATAAATGCAGTTACTTTATATTTAAGATATGAAATAATTATAAGTAAACTATGAATAAACTACATAATTCATAATTTTTTTAAATTGTGTGTAAGGAAACATATGCTTGAATATGGCACAGTGGACATATGCAAACAGAGAAAAAGTTGCTAGAGTCAGTTTTCTTCTTCCATCGTGTGGATTCCAAAAACTGAACTCAGCACTTCAGTCTTGGCAGTGATCTCCCATGGCCAATAAATATTCTCAATAGCCAGACAGTTGTTATAAGTTTAAATACATTTTAAAGTGAACAACATTTTATTATTACTCAAATATGGGGGAAATTTGACATATTAAGACTGGGAATATTTTCTCATGAATGACAGCAGGTTTGCATGTTATCCCCTGTCTGTAAAACACTAGACTTCAGAACTCAAGAAAGCAGAGACAGAAAGCTCAGAAGTTCAAGGCAATTCTCAGTTATATTGTGAATTCAAGGCCATCCAGTACTACCTGATATCCTCTGTCAAAACAAAAATAATTAAATACTAGCTCTCCAACTTCTTTACCACTTAAAACTTTGAAAGAATTTTTATAATATTTTTTTATTTTACTAATCTACAGAACAGGCTTAATAATGTCTGCCTTATTGGTTGTTAAAAGAAGATAGATGATAGAAAGAAGATAGATTAGATAGATAGATGATAGATAGATAGATAGATAGATAGATAGATAGATAGATAGATGATAGATAGATGATAGACAGATTGATAGATTGATAGATGACAGAGATATAGATGATAGGTAGATGGGTAGGTAGATAGATGATAGACAGACAGACAGACAGACAGACAGACAGACAGACACATGGATACAGATAAATGATAAATAGCTGAACAGATAAATGACAATTTATTTTAGTACACAATAAAAACTACAGAAATGCCTCTCTTGCTTAGCTTGTTGTGCAACAGTTTGGGCTATTTGATATGTCAGAAATTGCACTGTGATTTTAATTTAAACTTTTTTACAATCTAACTTTAATAACATCATATGTTATTAATATTTAAGCTCTTTAACTCTCTCTAGTAAACAAGCACTGAGTCTCTTTCCAATTATAACTCTACTGTTAATAATTGCATTTCTTTCATGTTTCATATTAAGAGTCTTTTTAAACTTTTCTTGTAGTACATTTTTATCACTTGTCTCATAATATCACTCTTCACCATTTCAATCAAACATGTTTATACTTACTAATAAATGTGGTTTTAATTTTCCTTCATTTTCTTAGGAATAGTTCTGGTTGCATGCCCCACCCATCCCATGAGTCTATAAGGTTTATTGAGATAAAGGAACATGCTTGTGTTCACGGGGTTTATAGTGTAGTGCTGGATACAGATATTAATCTCATGTGCCATAGAGAATTCTAGATGCCAGAAAACTATATTAGTTATTGCTTTTTTGATAAAAACTGAAGAATATAACAGACAAAAATGAAATTAGTTAAGAAATGTTTCTTCTGGTAATACTATAAATTGGGGAGGTAAGTTGATACTCAGAATAGGTATCATGAAGGATGGTAAAATTCTAAAATCTCAAAAAATATATAAAAACTTTGTTTATTGCCTTGCTTGTTCTTTGACTATTGGCATCTATTGTATTGCTAGTTTCTCAACCTAGAACTGACCTTAATACATGCATGTAATCAAAATGATATAAAAGCAGAATGGGAAAAATTAAAATAAATACAAAATAAAAAAATAAAAAGAGCTAATTAAAAAAAGAATGAACACTGAATACTAAAGAAATTTAATTGAATAGACATTCTGTGAACAAAATAATTACCCTTATGTGGATTATTTATGGGCATTCCATGGTATGAATGGACTGACCTTCTTTCTTTTGGAAATCCAAATGCCCCTTTTAGTATTAGCTCCCAGCAGTTCCAGTGGGCACAAACTTTATTTAACAGTGGGATCTACCTTATATCTCCATCCTTCAAACCTGCCTTTCCTACTGTGTTTGTGATTTATTAGCTATCTCGTTGCTCAGGCATCTCTAGAAATAATTAGTACCTTCTACACTTTTACTTCAACTAAAATTAGCCGACTTTTTTTCTCTAGACAAGGAGTGCTGCGCCTGTTCCCATCCCTTGACTTCCTTATGAGGCATGTCTTCTGGTCACACCCTCACACTTTGACTGTCCTCTTAATTATCGTACACACCTGTAATCTCTCCTATACTATCATTCTTTCAATGCTACCTGTGTTGGTCTATCCATTCCTGTGACCAAATACCTAAGTAAGCCAACTAAAAAGGAATAAGATTAATTTGAGGTCACAGATCTGAGGTCTCATCCACCGTGGTGGGCAGGAAAACTATGTTACATGACAGAGTCAGACCATAATGGACAAGAAACAAAGGAAACTCTCTGCCACTGGCTGGCATATTTTCCCTTTTATTCTGTCTGGTACCTCAGCCTATGGGAGGATGCTTCCCACCTTCTGGGCAGATTTTTTCCCACCTTAACTGTCTCTGGAAATATGTTTGTAGGCAAACCCAGAGCTGTGATTTACTAATCTAGAAGGTCCTAAACCTAGTCAATCGATTAACATCACTAACCAACACACTGAGCCTACAGTAAATTTACTAAATCACAGCTTCAATCATAGCTTTTCTCCATTTCAACAAAAAACCTGCATCTAATAATAGAATTTAATATATTTAACTTTGCTTTAAAATCCTTGTGCTGATCTAGGGATTTAGTTAATGTTATATCTTATGTTGTCTAGCAAGCATGAGACCCTAGGCTTAATTCCTAGCAAAACAATGGAAAGAGAAGAAACAAACACAAAAGAATATACAGACAACATATCTGTTTAGAAAATACCTTTTGGAATATTTACTGTGGTAGTTTGAAGGAGAGTAGGCCCCATCAGCTCATATGTTTCAATGCTTGGTTCCCACTTGATGTAATAATCAGGCAGGATTAGGAAGTCTGTCCTTGTTGGAGCTTGTTGGAGGCAGTATGTTTATGGGAGTGAGGTTTCAAAAACATATACCAGGAGAGCTCTCTCTCTCTCTCTCTCTCTCTCTCTCTCATTTTCCCTCTCTCTGGTGGTCTGTGTGTGTGTGTGTGTCTGTGTGTCTGTGTGTCTGTGTGTCTGTGTGTCTGTGTGTCTGTGTCTGTCTTCTGTTTGTCTTTTCCTGTTTCTCTCTCTCTCTCTCTCTCTCTCTCTCTCTCTCTCTCTCTCTCTCTGTCTCTGTCTCTCTGTCTCTCTCTGTCTCTGTCTCTGTGTGTGTGTGTGTGTGTGTGTGTGTGTGTGTGAGTGTGTGTGTGTATGTGTGTCTGTCTGTCTGTCTTCTCTCTCTTTCTCTCTCTCTGACTGCTAGCTGTGGATCAGAACATAACACTCTCAACTACTGCTCCAATGCATGTCAGCTCCTGCCATGATGATCATAGACTAACCCTTTAAAACTATAATCAAGTCCCTAACTGAATGCTTTCTTTGGTAAGAATTGCTTTGGTCATGGTTTTTCATCACAGCAATAGAAGCCCTAAGAGTCTTAATAACATTTAAAAATACAAATTTTTCTGACTATTAAGACATAGGAATTATGCTTTTGAGTACAAAGAAGAGGAAGGTTTATTGTGGTACCAATATTTTCGATAGATAAGCAATCATGAAAATTTCAATTTGTATTCATAATCATCAATCTCCTATTAACAACAGCTATTGGAGTATATTTTAGAGTGATCATGAAATTCCACCAGTCTGCTGTAATTGGCTCTAGCCTCTCTTGATTTGAAGCTTATATAACCAAGTCACTGCACAAGGGGCTTAGTGTTTTCCCTAAACTGTGCCCATAGAAGCTGACACCATGCCTTCCATGCTGTCTTCATCTCCACTGCCCTTTAGAGGGACCTGTACTGGCTCTTTCTCTTTTAGCTGACCTCTGACCAACTTCATCATTGCACAGCCAGTAATTCATCCTGCCCCCTAATATATTCTTTCCTTGAGTGAACTTATCCATTTGAATCTAACTGCAGAGCTAATTCTTAATTATTCTCTGGAGTCTGGGAGACTCAAGAGTCTTACTACTTACAATCTATCTGCTTGTATGTCTTAAAGATGTAACAAAATTAACATATACAAAGCTAAACGTTTGATGGATCATCAGTAAATAATAGTGTCTCTCCTTATCTATATTTTGCCACAATATATTTTGTAACAAACTTGGGTCTTTTATGCCTTACTATGTTTTCACATGTCTACAAAGATCCACCAGACAGTCTCTGGCTCTTAAAATAAATGTTATTTGGAACAATATCTCTTTAAATGGTCTTTCCTGGTTCTTAAGTAATAAAATCCTCCCCAGAGCCAAACTCTGTCTTAGCCTTGTTAGATTGTCTCACTGAAATTAATATTTTCATATTTTAATATTTAGTATTATGTTCATGTTTTAAATATTTAAATATTATGTTTTAAATATTTCATGTATCTTTTGTATGTTTCTTCATTGTCTGACTGCAAGTTCCATGAGGACAGACTCCATATATTTGTATCTTAATCATCTACTCCGATACCTGCATATAGCCATTATCTATAAAATATTTGACAAATAATACAAAACAAACAAAGGTGTGGAATAACTATCTAAGACACCATTATATATGAATTTCTTTGAGTCTACATCCATTTTGTGGTTTACAGAACCCAAATATATAAACCAGAAATGTCAAACTCTAGTAATTTTATCAAAAGTTAATAACAGTTTCATGTGATATTAAATTTTATCTAAGCAATCAGTATTTACCCAATACTTTCTGCAAGTTAAGAGGAAGGCAGTTTATACTATGTGTGGTTTATCCATAAAGAAACTAAAGATGTTCATGTTTTGCTACAGAGCCTCATAATTAAAGGCAGAAAAGCCAATGTTTGAAGAGTGACATTATCTGATGTTCAGAGTCTTCATGCCAAACCACAATTTACTCTAAAAATATACCAAAATCCTTCTAAATTTAGGCATCTTTCCTAGTACCTTAGGAAAAGTTGGATTTGAAAGCACAAAGCAGAAGTACACACTCAGGACCATAAATAGAGCATCAAATAATGTGGACTACATCCTGATCCCAAGGAACATAGAAGCTCCACTGGTTTGGAATGTGTATGTGTATCTCCTTCTTATTTAAGTGAAACTTTCTGGGTCAGCTGTCTCTGATTTCAAATGAGCAAACAAACAACCCACCTAATCGTCTTACCATATTTTTACACAATCACACATTCATCCATAAGTTAAACTCCATAAATAATAACTGTATCTTCAAAACTGACAAGTTAAGGAAAGCTTATAAAGTTGACATTGAGCATGTCCCCAAATGATCATGCTCTGTAGTCCGAAACGGACCATGGAGAATTTTAGAATTTTTGCTGTCATAAAATTTTCATTTAATCAGAACTTTAGCATTAAGAGTCAAAGAATTCTGGTAGATAATTAATGTAATTCCTAGAATAGCACTTCACCTGCCATTAAAATTAACTGTGAGAAATGATACCTTTGTACATTACTTACATATGGCTTTAAATACAATCTCTGAATCCACTGTCATAGCGTTTTCTTTGCTCTTTAAGAAATTATCTACCGTCATAATGAGGAAAAAAAATAAGCTACATCATGGTTCTGAGATGCTTTTCTATCGACCAGCTTAGCTGTTGATTTATAGATCACTAGCCATAAGAGTCTCCCATTTGAAGTTGTTTAGAAATTCCATCTACTGATTTCTCTTACTATTGTTTGCCATTTAATATTTATAAAACACTTCAGTTTTCTTCTTTTAAGAATTTCGACATATTCTTTTAACTTGAATATCATTTTTCTTCTTTTTATTTTTATACCTTGGCCAGTTTTCACTTATCTGTAAAGAAGGATGACACCAATATCTACTTTTAGAGATTATTTACTGTGAGCAAAATGTGACTTAAGGGCTTGCTTGCAACAAGCTTTTAAATATAGGATTAACTTGATATTTATCAACAATGAAATAATTAAGCAAAGTAATAAACATTTGTGACATTTATGATAAATTATAGGAGGCCTAATGATAAAACAAAAGTGAATTCGATATGACCTGATGGTGTTCTAAGTGCATTGCTCGATTGTACACACATGCATCAAAAAGTGGGGTCTGGGAACTGAAATTGTGTCCTAACCACTAAGTTATCTCCCCAGCTCACAGGATTAAACATTAAATCCAATTAAAGAGCATAGCAAAAGTATCCAACTAAATGATCATCTTGAAATAGTAAAGTGGCAGACAGTGTAAAGGTTATCTAAAAAGAAAAATCGTATTCATTGAGACTTGACATCCTCTTTCAGCTCAGCCACAACAGATGGCTATTACTTTCCCTGTTCTTCAAGAAGTTTGCATGACCTTCTTGCTGTATAAGAGGCCTAGAGAAGTGATAATATTGCTCAGTGGACTTTGAAGGAAGGTTCTAAGAGGCAGCTGTGCTTGTGCATGCTTCACTCATGAGTTACCTTACAAGCCACTTACCAATGCCAAGGCTTCTAAATATCCCAGCAGCCATGGAACAGAGATGAGCTGTCCTTTCTGACTTGGAGGCTGCACAAATTATAGGCTTATGAGCAAAATTATTGTTAATAATGTTTTAAACCATTAAGATTATTTTTATGTAGCAACAAATGGTAGAAAATGCATTGACATTTGAAAGGAAGAAAAAAATAATTTTTAAATGGTAACTAACACAATTATGTAACAGAATAGTGCAAGTGAACCTTTGCAGCAAAAAAAATAAAATTAAAATACTTCAGATAAACTTTGCAGTGTTTAGTGTGTGTGTGTTAAATAGTTATCATGAGCTAAGGCTCATGGTTGGGGTGCATGCTGAGTACATGCAAAGCCACTGAATCAATCCTCATTAGTTTGAAAAGAAGAAGAAATTTGAACAGAAGAAGAAAGAAGGAGAAAGAGGAAGAGAAGGAGGAAGGGGAGGAAGAAGAAGGAGGAAGGGGAGGAAGAAGAAGGAGGAGGAGGAGGAGGAAGAGGAGAAGGAAGAAGAAGGAGGAGGAGACGGAGGAGGAGGAGGAGGAGAAGGAAGAAGAAGGAGGAGGAGGAGGGCAAGGAGGAGAAGGTGGAGGAGCAGGAGGAGGAGGAGAAGGAGGAGAAAGAAAGAAAGAAAGAAAGAAAGAAAGAAAGAAAGAAAGAAAGA
>NW_021620961.1:6002509-6004277 GCF_004785775.1 Grammomys surdaster
AGAAAGAAAGAAAGAAAGAAAGAAAGAAAGAAAGAAAGAAAGAAAGAGAAAGAAAGAACAACAAAGAACAACAGCAGCTACCAGTTGAGTCAGGTATGTTCCACCTAGGAATATGAGTCAAGATGCCCAGAATTCCAAGACCAAACTGACCTAAACAGTTTGAGACCCTGTTTCAAAAAACAAATGAATAAAAAAAATGAAGCAAAAACTTTAAGTGAAGATACAGCAATCTGTATGATAGCGGTGATTCTCAGCTGGAGTCTCTATCTGAAGACCTTTTCAGGACACAACTATGCTACTGGTGGTGTGGTGGGCAGGGATGCTCATGAACCTATCATTCTACAAGGAACAACTCTCACACTAAAGCATCGTCCTCTTACTAATACTAACACAGTCAGCTTAATAATCCCTGTAGTGATAGCTGTGGACATGGGCAGTCATTGATGACAGAACTGTATATGAAGAAATCAAAGGCAGGGACAATGATTCCTGGCTTTGAGGCTTTAGCAGTTGAGCTGGGGTGAGGACACAACTATAATTGACAGTAAAGAATGTGGAACAATTATTTTTACACTTAGAGTGATCCTACTACAACCCAATTTGCCCTCCCTTCTATCCTCCCAATTCCTTTATTTCACCTTCCCTTTCCTCCAAGGTTCACTCTTCCTCCTCTGTTTTCTTTCAGAAAAGAGCAGGCCTCACAGGGACATAGACCAAACACGGCATAACAAGTTACAGTTAGAGTACGTACAAACTCTCATATCAAGGCTGGATGAGGGAACCCAGTAGGAGAGAAGGGTCCCGAGAGCAGGCAAAAGAGTTTGAGACACTGCCATACCCACTGTCGGGAGTCCCACAAAAGCACCAACCTAAGGACCATATCACACAGGCAGAGGACCTAGCACAGATTCATGTGGTCTCCATGACTGTCACTTCAGACTCTGAGAGCCCCTATGAGTCCTGCTTAGTTTATTCTGTGGACCATGATCTCTAAGGTGTCCTTGACCCTTCTGACTCCTACAATTCTTCCTCCCCATCTCCACAAGATTCCCCAAGCTCCAGGGATTCAGTGTAAGTCTCTAATTTGGGCTCCTTCTCAATCTAATATTTGGTTGTGATTCCTTGTATCTGCTCCTATAAGCTGCTAAAGGAAGCTTTTCAGATGATGATTGTACTAGAATATACAATACAGTAGAATATAGTAGAATATCAGCAGAAATAATTTCATTGGTTTTTTCTATTGATTTTTACCCTAGGACTCTGGGCTACCCAGCCTCTGGTTTCTGACCGTCCAGTCAGTGTCAGGCATGGGTTCATTCTCCTGGTGTAGGCCTCAAGATGGGTCAGTACAATACTTGACCACTCCCACAAGTTTTATGCTACCTTTACCCTAGCACATCTTGCAGGCCAGACAAATTTTAAGATGAAGGTTTTATAACTATATTGGTGTACCCCCAGTACCTGCACTGGAAGCCTTGGCTGGTTATAGGAGATGGCAAGTTCAAGCTGTGTATCGCCAAACACTAGGGGTCTTAGCTGTGGTACTCATAATAGATTCCAGAGTTTTCATTGTAGTAAGTTTCTATCCATTTTTAAACCCCACACCCCATTTTAGTCATCACTCTCAGTACCCTCTACCTCCACCTACCTAGGAAACAGTAAGGATCAAGTGTTGGGAGGGTGTACTTTGGCTAATGGTAGATTTAAGCACTGTTAGGCTTACCCTAACCCTAACCCTAACCCTAACCCTAACCCTAACCCTAACCCT
>NW_021620961.1:6004287-6005833 GCF_004785775.1 Grammomys surdaster
TAACCCTAACCCTAACCCTAACCCTAACCCTAACCCTAACCCTAACCGTAACCCTAACCCTAACCCTAACCCTCCTTCAGTCCCCACAACTTTGTAAGAAAAGTGTCTGTTTCATCCAGCATCTGAGTAAAAGAGGCTCTGGGGAAACCCAGGAGTAGGTACGACTAGGCTTTGAAAAAAATTATCTGTTTCTAGAGGCTCTACTTTGACCCTTCACAACAGAAAAAAAGGGGGAAGCCCCAAGTTATTATACAAGCCAAATATGCTAAATAATAAAAAGTTCCAAATTGTACGTGCACTACAGTCATTTATAGCACCACTGCAGTCTTTCCTGCAGTCATTTTTAGGCACCACTGAATTCTTTCCTGGGCTTGATGGAGATTGAATTCTTGCCTTCATTCTTGCAATCAGCATATCTTAATTAAATCTCTCCCATAGATTTGAATTTACTTGCCATCTGGAATCGAAGAGCAGCTCAGAGACTTTTAACTTAATTGGGGTGCAAGCCCTTTTCCTTGGCCCTGCTGCTGTTTGGCAGCCCTGTCCTGTGCTGCAGTGTGGGGTGGGGGAGCTTCCCTTCGGACTGCAGTCAGCAAAAAGAGATGTCAGGAAAAGCGCTGAGGCCCGAAGCTCTGCAGCCCCAACCCACTTAATTAATATCCAGGCTTAATGCACTCAGCGATTAAAATTTAATTCTTTCAAGACACACAATAGCCACAACTCCTTTCGCAAGCATTTAATCCATTGCTGCTAAGAAGGAACAGGGAATTGAAACAGGGTTCTTTCTCTTTTTTAAGTATTCATCACACACCACCGATCAGCAAACTGATAGCGTGTGCGTAGCCCTGCTTGATGGATTGCCATTCTGGCTAAGATTTCCCTTGTATGGATTGTTTTTAATTCTGTCAGAGAAAAACTTGTGCATGCAAAGATATTCTTTTTAGTGTATTCACAGTGCAATATAAACAAGGCCACAAATACTTAAAATACTCTGTAAACAAATAAGAAATAGAGTTGGAGCCTGTGATACATGTCTGTACACATATTCAGGCCTACATACACACACACATACAGAGAGAGAGAGAGAGAGAGAGAGAGAGAGAGAGAGAGAGAGAGAGAGAGAGAGAGAGAATTTTAAGGAAAATGTGATACATTCAGGTGTGTACACACACACACTTTAATAAAACTATTGAGGAAAAGAGGATTTACTAAATGAAGTATGGACAAAACCACCATATACTTTCGCTCTTCTGGGACATGTCTAAAATCACTGGCTTCTCAGTTAAGTGCACCTGTGTTAGCATTCCTTCTAGGCTCCGCCCCACAGTAACCTGGCAACAACCAAATATGTCTGACTCACTATAAAAGGGGCTACTTTTCCCCTCCTTTCTTATCTCTTACCCTCTTACTCTCCTACCCTTTCTGTCCCTCCTCTCCCCATTCCTCTCCCCCCTCTCTTCACATGTTCCTAGCTGGCCTCGTCTCTGTCTTTCTGTCTGTCTCTCTCTCTCTCTCTCTCTCTCTCTCTCTCTCTCTCTCTCTCTCT
>NW_021620961.1:6005843-6009480 GCF_004785775.1 Grammomys surdaster
TCTCTCTCTCTCTCTCTCTCTCTCTCTCTCTCTCTCTCTCTCTCTCTCTCTCTCTCTCTCTCTCTGCCTTTCTCTGCTTCTATTCCCTCAACTCCCCTCCCCATGGCTGGTACCTCCATGCTAAGGGAAGCCTCATCATTGGCCTGCAGAGGTACCACCTTCCACCACACCATATTCTACCTCTACAAAACATATCCTGGCTCTTCCCTGCCTTTGACACTAGTCTTGTCACTTACTTGACACTCTTTGTGGGAGACAAAGAGAGCACTTCTCTCTCTCCACACATTCACATGTCATCTGCAACTTGAAGAAGATAACATCGCCTTTCTCCTGTGGTGTTGAAATAATTAAATGGAATATACAAATAACCTACTTACATAAGAACTATACTTTATCATGGTAGAGTGCCACAAACTTGGTGGCTTAGAAGGACATTTCTTACTGGAAATAGAATCCATGGGCTTGGAAATAGTAGGTACTGTCCCCCTATCATTACCACTAAAATAAATTTCTGATTGTTGGTGGTGGGGGCAGGGGGTGGTAATGGTGGAAGTAGTGGTTTTTGTTTTGTTTATTTGTTTGCTTGTTTGTTTGAGGCTAATTGTCTGGACTGGCTGTGACCATTCACTCATTCTCCATCAGCCTTCTGAGTGGCTGAGATTACAGGTATTGTTGTCATACTTGTCTTTTTTAAATATTATACATCCGTCTACCCAAAGTCTGATGCAGGCAGGTCTCACTAAACCAAAATCCGGATATCAGCAGAGTTATGTTCCTATGCAAGTATTCTAGAAAGTCTGCCTCTCAGATCTTCTGTGTTCCAGAGGCTATCATTTCCCTGGCTCATGGCAGAGATCATCCATGCTCAAAGCCAGCAGTACTCAGCAATCAAACTGGGCCAAATCCTCTAGGTATTGCTAGTCATCACATGCTATGCACACAGCTGGAATGGTGCTGAGCATGTAAGGGATAAATCTGGGCCACTCTGAGGATGAAGGAACAGGCATGAAGTGGGGGTACATTGCTTATCTTGGTGAATGCAATAAAGCCTAAGTTATTGTCTTAATTTTAAATTCTTTATTATTTTTCAACTTTCATACATGTTGAACAAATACTCCATATCACCCACCCTCCCACTAGTCCTCCTTCTTCCTATATAGTCTAACTTCTACCTCCATGATATATATACATACAGACTTCCATGTTTATACGTAAACTCTAAGAACCACAAATATGACAAAGCATATATCTGCTTTTCTGACACTGCCTTAATTCACTTATGTGACTGTCTCTAATTACATTCATTTTTCTCTAAAAATCCTTTCTCAAAATATCAATAAACAAAACAACCTCAACATAGAATGAATCTTTTTGATAAGCAGAAGCAAAAGGAAACCATCTGATGTGCACACTACCAACATTTCCAACCTCCCATACCAGAGAGCTCTCTTCCAAGAATTTGCATTTGCATAAACTCTAAAATATTTCTTTCCAGGTTCATCAATTAGTGTACATTCCTGATTGAGACAAGGAGGTTTCCCTCTGTCCTGTGCATTGCAATTTGTTGACCTGTCCCCTCCAAAAGCCAACAACACCTTCTCTCCCTCAATTATGACAAACAAGTGTCTTCAGATATCTCCAAATGTCCCTAAGGGTCAAAATTGCCTTCAGTTGAGAAACAGTGTTCTGAATTAAAATATATAAACTGTCTAGTTAATGGATGTACATTTAAAGAATAGCAATTTTTTAAAAAAAAAAAGACAAAAACTAGGACCTACTGCCAAACTGTTTTTGAAACAATGAAACTGGTTTTGAAATATTCAATATTCTGTTTGCCTACATGCCCAGTACAGTAGTAAACTGAAGAGAAAATACACATTCTGAAGTTTTTATTTGTCTGATGTATTTGTTTTCCCAGAAATGTCATTTTCTCAGCAATTCCTCCTGGGTATGTAGAGGATGTGACTAGAATCCAGAGAGGAGGCAGGAGCAATGTAGCATAGGCATCTGTGTCCTAATCTCTGTCTTGATCTTCGAATTCAGTGTCAATGAGGATTTATAGAGTTTCTTCTATCGCTGCTTTTTATGTTTCAGGAAGACATTGGAATTCTCCAAACTAAAAGTTCTTTTAAGAAACTCTGAATGAATGACTATAATCAAGATTGAGGAAAAGAAGACAACCTCCACAAAGCTTTGTGTGCAACAAGCACAGAATACTTCCTTCTTTCATCAAATGGAAAAATTCCTGCTCATGTTCACTTCCATCACTGAAGAAAGATTACTTCTAGTATCTCTATATGTGCTTCTGATGATGAACACCTCAATTTGATGGCAAAAAAAGTCTCTTAAAATCTTTTATGGTTAAAATTAATCTTTAAGCAAAGCATACTATGAAGCCACATTAGTGTTTTCAATTGCCTGGCTTCATATAGGCTCTCCAAGAAAAAAAAACTTTTTTGGAATAGATTTATTTTCAGATTCCTAATCTATTATATGAGACAATAATTATATGTTCTCCTTGGAACAATAATATTTAAAATGGTAAAAGAAGAACTTTACAATTAGTAAAATAATTGTCTTAAACTTAGCCAGAAGTTCTGTGTGTAAAACATACATGGACTATAGTTATTTTATAAATATTAAATTGATGAAGTAAAATAATCCACTACAATACTTAGCTAAGCAGCCTGACCATGGGGCCTCCAGCAGTAGATCTGCCCAATGTAATGCACAGCTATAAAAGGCACATGTTGGACAGTCTCCAGTAATTACTGCGGAAGATGAGACAGTTTAGAATATGGGATTTTTATTCACATGTTATGGCCCAAATGAGAACATCTGCCCAAAGGCATTATGGGCATGCCATCTGCTCTTTGGCTAACCCAGATTCCCTGAATAAAGAGAGATGAACTCTTCTTGGAAAAATACATAGAATTTTAAATAAAATATACCTATCATGTCAGAAGTAAGCTTAACAGTAATTTATTGCTTTTTAAAGCCTTGTTCTTATCACAACTGCTAGATGCAATTTCACTTCATATTTGGCCACCATTAAATATTTACTTCTGATTGTCCCTAAATGTATAATGGCAGACAAACAAGACATACTGTGGAGAGAAAGATACTCTCAAGCAGATAATGAACATAACACTACAATAAGCACTGTGGCAAGTTGTACTTTCAAGGGTAGCCATAGAGTCTTCCATCTCACACACCCTTGATTCTTCAGCATGACCTCATGTTTCTCTAAGTGAGAGTCAGAGTCTGTGCAACATTTCCTTTGAATGTGAGCAGTATTTGTTGTCACTGATACCGAATTTTAATCTATGATGAGTAGATATGAGACTAACATCACTGTAAAGAGTAATGATGGTAGTACCATGTGACACCTATGATGTTATTGTATTTGCAGTTAGAAACGTCACCTTCCATGTAAGCCATAATACTATGGAGGAAGCCAAGAAACTTGCAAAGGTCAGCACATTTGTTGGCAGCCTTGACTTTGATTATCTCCAGCCTGAGACAGTATTACAGTGAATATAAACCAGAAAACATGAAACCCTAGACATCCTTCCCATTTTTAAGAACTGTGTGTGTGTGTGTGTGTGTGTGTGTGTGTGTGTGTGTGTGTGTGTGT